>NW_006799965.1:305191-367571 GCF_000485575.1 Poecilia formosa | reverse complement strand
TAACAATTTTTGTTGATAATCTGTTGCTAAGAGATGAATGTGTTTACTGGTAACCAAGTGCCACGAAGTGAACATCAGAGTTTTACTTTTGCAAAATTTGCCAACTGTAAATGTCTTGTATCTGATTAGGTAAGCATTATTTCGAAAGAGTTTATGTTTTATAAACTATATAACTTGTTATTAATTTGGTTTTACGAGATAAACGTTTTCTACTGGTAACGAACTGCAACGAAGTATAAATCGAGATTTTTACTTTTGTGTTGAATGTGTGTTTAATATATTTACCACTGTCAAAAAAGAAAAGAAAAAAAAAAGAAAACTTTTCTGCAAAATTTACCAACTGCACAATTCTTGTTAGTGTATAATAAGTAGTATTTCAAAAGAGCAGAAGAAATCTTATGGTTTTTTTAACAGAAAGAATTTTTGTTGCTAATCTGTTGCTAAGAGATGAATGTGTTTTCTGGTAACCAAGTTCCACAAAATAAACTTCAAATTTTTAGTTTTGCAAAATTTGCCAACGGTAAATGTCTTGTCTCTAATTAGGTAAGCATTATTTCGACAGAGCTTATGTTTTATAAACTGTATAACTTGTTATTAATTTGGTTTTAAGAGATAAGCGTTTTCTTCTGGTAACGAACTGCAACGAAGTATAAATCGAGATTTTTACTTTTGTGTTGAATGTGTGTTTAATATATTTACCACTAATGACAATCAAAAAAAAAAAAAAAAAAACTTTTCTGCAAAATTTACCAACAGCACAATTCTTGTTAGTGTAAAATAAGTAGTATTTCAAAACAGAAGAAATCTTATGTTTTTTTTAACAGAAAGAATTTTTGTTGCTAATCTGCTAATCTGTTGCTAAGAGATGATCGCGTTTTCTGGTAACCAAGTTCCACAAAGTGAACATCAGAGTTTTAGTTTAGCAAAATTTGCCAACGGTAAATGTCTTGTGTCTAATAAGGTAAGCATTATTTCGAAAGAGCTTACGTTTTATAAACTATATAACTTGTTATTAATTTGGCTTTAAGAGATGAGCGTTTTCTACTGGTAACGAACTGCCACGAAGTACAAATCAAGATTTTTACTTTTGTGTTGAATGCTTGTTTTGCAATATATTTATCACTTTTCTACAAAATTCATCAGCTGCACAATTCTTGTTAAATAGTGTCAGATAAGTAGTATTTCAAAAAAACAGAACGAATTTTATGTTTTTGAACAATAACAATTTTTGTTGCTAATCTGTTGCTAAGAGATGAATGTGTTTACTGGTAACCAAGTGTCATGAAGTGAACATCAGATTTTAACTTTTGCTAAATTTGCCGACGGTAAATGTCTTGTATCTAATTAGGTAAGCATTATTTTGAAAGAGTTTATGTTTTATAAACTATCTAATTTGTCATTAATTTGGTTTTAAGAGATAAACGTTTTCTACTGGTAACAAACTGCAACGAAGTATAAATCGAGGCTTTTACTTTTGTGTTGAATGTGTGTTTAATATATTTACCACTAATGACAATCAAAAAATCAACACTTTCCTGGAAAATTCATCAGCTGCACAATTCTTGTTAAATAGTGTAAGATAAGTAGTATTTCAAAAAAGCAGAAGGAATTTTATGTTTTTGAACAATAACAATTTTTGTTGATAATCTGTTGCTAAGAGATGAATGTGTTTACTGGTAACCAAGTGCCACGAAGTGAACATCAGAGTTTTACTTTTGCAAAATTTGCCAACTGTAAATGTCTTGTATCTGATTAGGTAAGCATTATTTCGAAAGAGTTTATGTTTTATAAACTATATAACTTGTTATTAATTTGGTTTTACGAGATAAACGTTTTCTACTGGTAACGAACTGCAACGAAGTATAAATCGAGATTTTTACTTTTGTGTTGAATGTGTGTTTAATATATTTACCACTGTCAAAAAAAAGAAAAAAAAAAGAAAACTTTTCTGCAAAATTTACCAACTGCACAATTCTTGTTAGTGTATAATAAGTAGTATTTCAAAAGAGCAGAAGAAATCTTATGTTTTTTTTAACAGAAATAATTTTTGTTGCTAATCTGCTAATCTGTTGCTAAGAGATGATCGTGTTTTCTGGTAACCAAGTTCCACAAAATAAACTTCAAATTTTTAGTTTTGCAAAATTTGCCAACGGTAAATGTCTTGTCTCTAATTAGGTAAGCATTATTTCGAAAGAGCTTATGTTTTATAAACTGTATAACTTGTTATTAATTTGGTTTTAAGAGATAAGCGTTTTCTTCTGGTAACGAACTGCAACGAAGTATAAATCGAGATTTTTACTTTTGTGTTGAATGTGTGTTTAATATATTTACCACTAATGACAATCAAAAAAAAAAAAAAAAAAACTTTTCTGCAAAATTTACCAACAGCACAATTCTTGTTAGTGTAAAATAAGTAGTATTTCAAAACAGAAGAAATCTTATGTTTTTTTTAACAGAAAGAATTTTTGTTGCTAATCTGCTAATCTGTTGCTAAGAGATGATCGCGTTTTCTGGTAACCAAGTTCCACAAAGTGAACATCAGAGTTTTAGTTTAGCAAAATTTGCCAACGGTAAATGTCTTGTGTCTAATAAGGTAAGCATTATTTCGAAAGAGCTTACGTTTTATAAACTATATAACTTGTTATTAATTTGGCTTTAAGAGATGAGCGTTTTCTACTGGTAACGAACTGCCACGAAGTACAAATCAAGATTTTTACTTTTGTGTTGAATGCTTGTTTTGCAATATATTTATCACTTTTCTACAAAATTCATCAGCTGCACAATTCTTGTTAAATAGTGTCAGATAAGTAGTATTTCAAAAAAACAGAACGAATTTTATGTTTTTGAACAATAACAATTTTTGTTGCTAATCTGTTGCTAAGAGATGAATGTGTTTACTGGTAACCAAGTGTCATGAAGTGAACATCAGATTTTAACTTTTGCTAAATTTGCCAACGGTAAATGTCTTGTATCTAATTAGGTAAGCATTATTTTGAAAGAGTTTATGTTTTATAAACTATCTAATTTGTCATTAATTTGGTTTTAAGAGATAAACGTTTTCTACTGGTAACAAACTGCAACGAAGTATAAATCAAGATTTTTACTTTTGTGTAAAACATTATTATTTTACCCCCATTATTTACCACTAATGACAAAAAAATTAACTTTTCTTCAAAATTTACCAACTGCACAATTCTTGTTAGTGTAAAATAAGTAGTATTTCAAAAGAGCAGAAGAAATCTTATGGTTTTTTTTTACAAAAAGATTTTTTGTTGCTAATCTGCTAATCTGTTGCTAAGAGATGATCGAGTTTTCTGGTAACCAAGTTCCACATAGAGCAGAGCATAGAGCAGAACGGGCGGATGAACTAGTAATGAACAATGAAAAGCGGTGACTTTATGCTCTTATAATGAGGGAGGAACAGAATGACATTGAATGCAGATGTGTTAATCAGGGGATTAGGAGAGCAAACAAGCAGACTATGGGGAGATGAATAAGACACAAAGAAATTACAAACCAAGGGAAAAGGACTAACAATGTTCTGAGAGAAATAAACCCAAATGCATATGGAACCAACCACAAGAAGAAAAAAAGGAAAACCATAGATTTTTTTTTGTTGTATAATTTGCATTATTCCAGCATATTGATAATATCGTTGTAATGGATCAAGAATAATACATATTGTTGAAAGGCTCTCTGTGTTTATAAATTCATTTTTTCCTGTGGTGCCTTTTAGTTCTCCCAAAATTACTTCCTGTCAAAGTACGCTGGATGGGCGGTTCAGCTTGGGACAAGACTTGGTCATCTCATCCAGGGGTCATTGGGAGGCTGTTGCTGTTCCTCTGGCCTTTGTGTGGGTTACTCAGTTTGGAGAAGTCTGTCACCACCAGGGCCTTTTATCACCTCCTCTGTTAAAGTCAGGCCCTGGCAGGGACAAGCATTTGGCCTTGTTAGACAAGAACTGCTGTTTGGAAAATTAAAAAAAAAAAAAAAAGCTTCCTGCGTTGGATTTTTACTCTCAATAGAGTGACCCTGTATCCTCAGCTGTCCTGATGGCCTTTTTGTTGGTGCTTGTGATGCACGTAGCATTCTCATGGTTCATGTCTACAGTAAAAATGTAAAGGATTGTAGACAGGGCAGAGGAAAAAAAGTCTTTATTTTTATACTGTTTTGTTTTTCTGCTTGAGAAAATGTAGACTGCCTTAGTGATTTGCAGTAAAACTAGATTCATACTAACCTGATATGAATTCAAGTTTTTCAAATGTTTAAACTCTGAGAAGCAACAATATACTTATATCAGTAAATATATAGTCTCAGGGATGTTGTAGCCTAATTTGACATAGCTGTGCCAGGTTGCCTCAGGGTCTGTTGAACATTTTCAAAAAATTGTGGCACATGAGCATCACAACTTAAAGATAACATTCATACAGAATTTGCCACTATAAAATAATTGAGGGAATTGCTCGTACTGGGATACTGTAGAAATGATAATAATGTTCTGCGTGTTAATCTCATGCCGCACTACGCAGATGCTCTGTCTGCATTGATGAAGGTTTAGTCACTTCAGCATCCTAAATTCTGATCAGCATCCTAATACCCTGATTATTAATTAATCAGACTTATTTTATGATTAATTAATAAACAATGCCGCTCTTGGGAACACTCAAACGTTGTTCATAGTGTATTGAGCATTCACTTTCCAATGGTCAACTATTAACTAACAACAACAACAACAAAAAAAAAAAACATAAAAATGAAATCAGTAACGTTCCTGTCCTGGTGCAGCAATAGAGTATGGATTTTACCTTTTATCCCAATATATTCATATTATAGAAAACTGGGGCACATCATAATCGGCCCGCAAATTAAACAGCACCTCACGTTGCACAACATTAGCTTTATGTTTGGCTCCATGGAAAACACATTTTATATATTGAAAAATATACATAGCAAGATAAAAGCCAGTGTGGCACAAGTTTGAACCCAACCCTTCTTGACGCAGTAGGTACAAGGCGTGGGGCTCAGCTGAGGGAAGTGCAGCGGCAGCCAGGTTTGGATGACTGTGGACGGAAATAGGAAATTTAAAGGGAATGGCGTTGTTAGTTAGTGGAGATGGAGAGGAAGTGAGATTTACTGGGGCGAGGAGGATGAACGGGAGGCAAAGCTGAGTGTCTGCTGAATAATTCAGCGCCCCCTGTCTGTACAAGTTAGCATCAATGAAACTCAGAGCTTCCCCACTGACGACTGCATAATAGAGCCACCTCTGAAACCAAGTCTAACTCGGTGCACCGCAACATATCTGTGGGAATACATGGATGCACTTTGTGCTTCGGACAGTCACCCACACACCTGTGTACACAACTTCTCCTATATATTTCTGTAAATGCTAGAAAGAAATTAGCATTGGAAAGTTCAAACAAGGACTCAAAGAGCAAAATACACGCAGAACTAACTCAGGCTTCATGTCCCCAAAGTGTACACTGTGCTTGTGAATAATTCAGGCAGTGAAGAGAGCAGTGGCTTGCAGTGTAAGCTGCTGCTGAGACAGCAGGTGACCCTGCATCCAGCAACAAGGACATAGTGACTGTCTGCTCTCCTATATAAACATTTAAAGCCTTCACATACCAACTGGTTTTATAATGTCCAGAACAATGTTGCTTATTTTTGGACTCTAGAATCTTCTAGATTCTAGAGTCTGGTTTCTGGTTTTCCTGAATATACTATGGGTCTGATCTCAAATGGTGGGAAATGCTCCCTGTGGTCACCTTGGGGAGTGAGTTTCATACTATTCATATCCAACGGGTCTCAAAGGGTGCAGCTTATTTTTATTTTCCGTTTGAATCTTACCTTGAGTAATAAATCCCTCTTCCTTTGGCCATCTTGGCTCCGAAAGGGTCTCAGGATTTTCCACATGAGGATGTTCTGAGATCTTTAGAGACAGGAATATTCTTCACCTCAAAATCAATACTGGAAGTACTACTCATGCACATAGGACATATTTTAGTAGAGACCCTTAACTCTCCTGCCTAGTGTTGAAATTCTTTATTCCGTTTTGTTAAATATTTGGACAGTGCCAAAAAAAACAAACAAACAAAAAAATCCATCTTATTATTCTCTAACACAGTGTTTCTCAACCCTGGTCCTCACTGCACCCCCCCTATCCTGCATGTTTTACGTTTTTCCCTTCTGCTACACACCTGAATTATATCTCTGTGTGATTAACAAGCTTCTGCAGTACTTGATGGTCATGCAGTCATTTGAATCAGCTGTTCTGGAAAAGAGGCGCATCTAAAACATGCAGAGCAAGGGGGGCGGTGAGGACCAGGGTTGAGAAACACTGCTCTAACAGCTTCCGGCTCTTCTAAGATGCACCGTAAGTCAACCTGGAAAGCTGACCCAGAGGTTATATTTGCTGGAAAATATAGAAGACCTGGGGGGGAAAACTGGACACTAGAATAATTTAGTTTTAAAACACCTGCTTGAGGTTGAATAGAAATGGATTGGTGGACAAGGCCAAGTCCTGGACGTCTCAGGAGGACAGTGGTGAGTGAATGCATACGCTCCAGAGTTACCTTAATAACCAAGAATTTCAGGCAAAAAAGTGCCTAAAGTGATTCAGACATATGAACCAGTTTAGAGAAAAGTTATTGATGTAAATGTTATTTTCTTTCCCAGTTTGTTTATTTTGGGTGACTGTTTCTTTGACGTGATTGGTCTCAGATACATCTTTTTGTTGGGAAGAAAAAAAATCTTGTTAAACAGACTGGCCTCCCATGGGTCACTCCCAACCCCTGAGCATCTGTTTTAAACACTGATTAAAAACGTAGAGAAGTATAATCTCAATTGTTATTGGTATGAACACAAAACATAATACATTTTCAAAATCAAAAAGTAACTTATCAGCACTTCTGACATCAACTCATCCCTTTTAAATTTACTTAGGTACGTTTTTTTTTTATTTTAGATTCTTGTTTTTGTATTTACTAATCTAGTCAAGAATGTATTATCTTTTAAAGGAAACACAGTTGATGTTTGAAAAAATAATCAGGTTAATGAAAGGTAAACATGCTTACAGTGCAGGATATTATTTCTTTCAGCAATGCTCATTAAAGAGTTACACTGGGAATATAACAAGGTTATATCAGCTGGTTAATTAGTCAAATTTCCTCCCTGAGTAAATTCTGCAGTTGCCTGCGTTACAGACATGACTGTCTTTGTTGGCAGACAGGGAGAAAAGCTGCTGTGATCTTCTGCTGGGAGTGCAGTGTTTGTCTCACTAACAGTAACATAAATCGGATTAACATAGGTGAATAGACTTTGTTTTTTTTTTTCTCTTTTTACATTCTTTAGGTGCCACTATTTAATTTTGACTTGGTTTTGTCCTGTAAATTACACAGAGCCCTAAGCATTCCAGGAAAAAAAATGTTTGACTTAATTTTTTTCATAGAAATGTAAATAACTGCATTTGTAGGCCTCCAACCAAAAACATGCTCCTTGCTTCCCCCTAAACACAAAATTGCACATCTACTAAAACACAATCTAATATGGAGCTCTGCACCTTCCATGTCACCCCTTTTAAATCCAAGCTGTCTGTTGTCATAGAGCTCATCACGAGGTGTTGTCCTGCCTCCTGTTCATTTCCCCAGCTCCTTTCTTCTCGAGCAAAGTTGGATGGGCTTCACCCACTGTTCAAAAAATGATAAAAACACCTACTCAGCTTGTATCATCTTGAAGCGTCCTGTGGACATAAGCACTCCTTTGTATGATCGATACTTAAAAGCATTTAATTTCCATTTGTAAATTTGATCTCATAATTTAAGTCAATCATTTTGGGTTTCCTCTCGCTAACATTTCACAATAATTTGATGAAATTTTAGCCTGCTGACAATTATTCCACTAAAATGCCGTGACTCTGATTTCACTGGACGTTCCCATGTAGTTTGTATGTGGAGACTGACGGTGTGACTGGACAAACCCTTCCCTCCCCCTAAGCTCCCCGCTGTCTGATCGGGACATTTGCAGCGGTCCTCCTGAGCTTCGCGTTAGGACCACAGGAAGGTTAAAAAAATATATATGTCATGGATTCTTGACTTTGACTAAATTTAGTAGTATTATTTCTCTCAACTTTCTCATACCCTCACTGCGATGTAGAGCAGGGGGGGTAACCATTTACAGCAAAAAGGCTAACTAAGTAAGAGTATACTCTTACCGAGGGATCTAATGGTGGATATGGAAACTTTGAAGACTTTTGTTGTTTTTTTTACAATGTTTTTCTCCTCACTAAATCATAAATCACTAAATCAACATAATTTGCAATAGTTCCCTTTTTTCAGCCTACCCTTATGTATTGAAGCCCAGCTGATATTAGCTGCTTAATTAGCTGGGTTGTCTTGTCAGGTAGCCAGTCAGCACTCGGCTAAATTTAAGTCGTCTTCCATCAAACTGACTGGCAATATGAGGCAACATTTGGGGAATGGGCAGCACTCTGTCACTCTTTACTCCATGTAGCTGCAGACTTTAATACAAGAACACCAGCAATTTGTCTGTCATCTTGGTAAAGCTTTTTAAAACCCTTTTGCCCTTAATTATAAATCAGTCTCTAGTTTGGGTTTAGCAGCTCCACAGCGGACAAGAATTTGTACAGGCACGACAAAAACCTGATATATTTAAATACCAATCCTTCAAATATAGATGCAGCAAGGTATGCGTAGATGTTGCAGGAGCAGTTGAAGGCACCAACATTGTTTGCTGGTAACAACTTACGCAAAACTAGGACAAAACACGACACCAAATATTTAGGTAAACTCATCCGTTTTGACAGATGTTTAAACTCTGACATCAAGATCAAATTGGAAATTATGAAGCTGAATCAAAATCCCACCTGGCATCAAATGTTTGCCCTCAAAAATGGGTTTCTGGATCTAATAATGTCAATCGCTGTTTCAATTTCTTTGTGTGCCACAGTCAGAATCTAGTCAGACTGCTTATATTTACTAAGTGGGATATAATGGATTTTATAATACAAACAAGGTGAAGAGCAGAAACAAATTACTCCACTGGCCAGTCAAGACGCTGCTTGCTGTTCTCTTTTTGGTAATGCATTTATTGTCACAACAGATTACATTTACATGGTGTAGAGATGGGTGACAAACAGAAATGAAAGGGTTCACATCTCTATTGTGTTTTGTGTCTTTTTTTTTTTTTTTTTTTACTTAAATAAAACTGCATTCACAGAGCACACACTGGGTGCAGGTGATGGCCCCTAGCCACAGGAGCACCATATAAATTCATTTATTTATTTTTTTCTCTGCATACGTTTGTGGTCTTGTGGATTTGCATGTGCATTTTCATGGTGGGCATACAGTAGAGGAACCTTTTTCTTTAGGTTTAGGAGAATGAAGGTAATTTTTTCATGTATGGCACATATTTGATTTGTTTTTGTGCCATATAAAGAACGGCAAACACTTTTTGTGCTGTGGTGTTTGTTTTTTTTTTTATTTTGGCCACAAATTCTTCACATCTACCAAATAAAAGCCTGGATTTGGAATCGTACAATTTCCTGAGCAGTTTGTCAAGTTTAAACAGAAGCGATTCAACATTCTTGAAATCTTAAAACCATTTTTCTGTAATATAAAAAATGTACAATCTTAAGCCTTTAAATGCACTAAAAACTACTTTGTTTTCCTAACTCATCCATTGAACAAGCTAAAGAAAAGAAATACAATCTTTAATTTGTATTTTTCTTACACACAGGGCTATAGACTTTCGGTTGGGGGCTGGACGCTCTGGTGCCAGTGTGAATTTATTCATGGACAATTAAGGATGAGTTATGCAGAAAGCATTTCTATTTTATCTTTTCTCTTTTTTGTGTGTATGTGTTCACAAGTCTTCTCGTCAATACTCTCACCAAACTCATATTTATCATTCCCCTTCAAGAAAACATGCAAAAAACAAACCAATCTTTAATCCCATCTTCTTTCACCAATCTCTCATCTCCCATTAGTATTTATCTACAAACTTTGTGCTCGCATTTCTTTCTTTCATTTACATACACATCATTAATACAATCTCTTCATTCTACATGAAATGGTTTTTGCTTTTTTGGTCTGTGGGGCACGTTTTATACCATTTGGTGGGCAGTTGAGGGCTAATGAAGGGTTTCGACTGTTTGATCTTGGTTCATTTTGTTGTTCTTATGTAAATCTTTTGTGACAACAGCAAGACTACGCCCTTTTCTTGTCCTTGAAGGCTACTGTTGCTCATCCAAGTCAACAAGTTTAGACTAGTACAGATGAAAAGAAAATAATTAATACCAATGAGTTCCTCCATAAGCAGTCTGAGAGTAGAAATGTGATATTTATTTATTTTTTTCTCCCACCTGGGTCATCCTCTGTGTCAAGTGAAAGTTTATGCAATCCATCAGCAGAAGATATCCACATCCAGGAGGCGTTTTCACTCGGACAAAGCTCCGCTTGACCGTCAAAGCTCAAACAGTTCTGTGGCCTCTCCGGTCCCTTCACACATAAACAGGGCTAGTTTTTTTTTGTTTGTTGTTTTTGTTGTGTTTTTTTTTTTTTTTTTTATATTATCAGGCGCTCTTTCCTGCATCCGCCGTCGTAGTAAGTATACTGTATGTACATCATCTCTTCCAATGTCTGGTACTGATTAAGTGTTTTTGTGGTGGCTGTGAGAGTGGCATCCAGGCTGAGGTGGGGTGCAATGCGGTGAGTAGCGACGGTCATTGCTGGGGCAGTTCTGACGGCTGTTTCTTGGGTTTCAGAGTGTCTATGAGAGACTGGACGCTGCGTTTAACACTGGTGGTCACTCGGCGCGTTACTGAGTCTGAAGAGGGAGATGAGGAAGAGCCAGCACGCTGAGAGGGCGGCCGTGCCACCAGACACTTCTGGTACCGGAGCTGAGGAAGAGGAAGAGGAAGAGGGAGGGTGTGAGTGAGTAAGAGCGGTTAATGAGAATTCAGCTGAAGACCTTATTTACTTTCTTTTAATTATTTCTCATGTGGTCTATTATCAGTAAAGAAGAACATTTTTGCCCCCACATTCAGTTTGTTTAAGGGAAAAGGCTCAGTTTTCCTCATGTTCAATTTTTTTTTTTTTTACTATAAGGATCAGATTTTCTAGAAATAAGGTGTTTAAAAAAAGCGGAGGAAGTTTCAGACTGATCATGTTTATATATACTGAGGCTGAGAACAGTGGTACCTGATTCACCACCTTAGTATTTTAAGAAACAGCACTAATTATAAAAAAATATATATATATATAAAATATTTCTCAAGATAATGAGATGATTCATGTGGTCACAACAAAACAGATATGAGAATTTTACTTATTTCCAGATGACTGGATAATGAAGCTGTTAAGAATCTCATAATAATGAGACAAGGAAACTTAAAACAAACAAAAAACAAACAAGCTCACATTGTCTCGATAGGGTGAGGTAATTAAACTTGTGAAGTCCAATTTAGTTCAAAGTTATGTTATCTCACTAGACTAGAACTGATATCATGACAAAACAAACCTGAGGTACAAGATACTGTGTAATGAGTACAAAGGAAATTTAAGGCTTTCTTATCATGATAAAAGAAAGTAAAAAAAATCAGATCTTATTAATATTATTATAACAAAGCCAGTGCAAGGTTCAGTTATCTTGATATACAAGGATGACAAAATCGTATTTATAATAAAACAAGCTGGAGGTCTTGATCGAAATCTTGTTTGACATTTTCTTAAGCAGTTTCGTTTCTATTATGGTTGTCTGTGGTTCAGGTGATAAAGTGGGAGCTTCATTGCTTTAAATGCTAAGAACACACTGATTCTACAAGCATTCTAAATATGCATGTAAATTAAAATTCAACATTTATCCTTTTTTGTCAAAAATTCAAAATGAAATACAATATTTCAAAATTGGAGTCTGGAAAAGGGTCAGGAACTCTGACAGACGACACAGAAGAAGGCTGCAGTTCAACACGTTTAGTTTCAGGACTTACCACACAAGCCGCCTGCACCGCCTCCGACACGCTGCCTGCATTCGGGTCACACCAGAAGACGTGACACTGGAAGTGCTGGTTCCCAGTGTCCATGATGAAGGCAAATGTATGCACGTCCCGTCCCACGCCCATGAAGGACAAAAACCGCACACGGCACTCCACCATCACCTCCTCCTCTTCCTCCTGTGCAGCCATCAAAGAGGAGAGTCAAAGCTCTAATCTGCCTCTCTTTTTAATTGATAAGCCTATTCTCATCTTTTATTTATTTTAAAACCCCTGGTTAGTCACAAACCCCCCCCCTGCCTTCTCTTTGATGACAGCCACGGTGGTGTCCGCAATGCTTAGTATGACAGGGGTCCATTCTTCTTTGCCTGTGGATGACAGGAGGTTTTCTATGGCCCCGTTAATAATGTCCATACCTGGGGACGAAACACACGGTATCCTCAAAACACTACACATCTACTAAAAAGTATTTTTTATTTTTTTTGTTTTTTTTTTTGATGAGAGAGGAATTCAGTGTGATTCCAGCTTTACCTATTGGGCGAGACACATATGTCACACCAAGATAAAACACATGGAACTTCTGCACCAGTTCAGTCTTTGGCATGGGGAACTCTACAGAGAGAAAACACACATTCAGACATCCACAGCAAGCCTAATCAGAGGACAAGATCTGATTTTTCAAAAGAGGAGTGCACACACGATAATTGGCTTAAAGCTGAGAAATAAACAAACACTGAATATTTTAATATTTTTGCTCTGCTGTTGACATGATTAGAGCATAAAAAAAGATGGAGGCGCATACTGGATTTTGGAGGACTGACTGTGTGAAAGCTCTGCTGGCACCTGTTTATACTTTGGCCTGTGGGCAGAGATGACTGCATCACAAAATAAGTGATCAAAGCAACCATTTGCACTTCAATCAGCGTACCACGTTAAAGATCTTCGACTCCCAGGAAGCAAATCGTTGACACAATAGAGTGTTCGCTCAACAGGGCTGGGTTGATTTCTGACACGGCAAAATGACAAACAATACGAGCACCGAAATAATCAAAAACTAACAAAAGGGTGTGTAAAAATAAATAAAATCAATAAATAAAGGATTTTAGAATCATAAATGGCAAAGTTATTATCTGTAGAAAACAGATATTTAAACTGTTGCTCAAAAAAAATAAAAACTTAGCGTAAACTAGCTTGGAAGATGGACTCCGTTTTAAGGAATATGCAAAATGGAGATCAGGAGAGTGAGGTAATTTCTGGGATTTGATAATTAATATGTTTTATTGCTAGACTAACCATTGTTAGCTGTATAATCCTGGTTTTACAGCTTACAGTTTGTGGGTGACCTTTCTATTGACATGGGGTCTTTGTTATGGCCGCAGACTTTGCTGCTGTTCTTAACCCATTTTGTAATTAATTTGATGGCATGCTTCTTACCACTGTCCATTGGAAAACCCATTTGTGTCCAGGGTTTTATTTCCTGGCTGATGTCTTGAGCTTCAGTATTTTTGCAGAAACTTATTTTTTCATGATGACATCTATTTTAGTCCCCTCACCCTGATGTTGTACGTTAGGACAGTGTACAGACCTTCAGGCTTCTTTTTGACATCATCGTCTGGGTTTACTACATTGTTTAATGGCATAGTTTTCTATTCTACAATGCCATTCTGTCAAGAGGATGGATCTCGTAAAGTTTGGTATTTACTGAGGTGTTATTTGTTGGGCTTTATAAGAACCAGTGCTTCAGAAGCAATGATATGGTTCATCCATTATGAGCTCAATATTGTTCACTGAATTTTAACAAATGACAAATCTTTGAGTTCAGAGATGTGAAGCTTTGCAGACGCAGGGGATCATTGGGTTATATTTGATCTTGGGGTCGAGGTGGAAGCTGTGGAGCACCAGGCATTTCCCTAAAGGAACTGTTATTGGATTTTAATGAGGTTGACTGTCTCCATAAGTGAGCTGCTGTTATGGTTCTTTTATATTCTGATTCCCTCTGTGGCTTGCCCTCAACACTCTGCTTACATGCACACCAGCTGAGGTTATCGCAGAGGATTGGTTGTGCTGGACCTTTTCCTCTTTTTCTCCAATAATTACTTAGGACTGAGACAAGCAAGCAGTGGGAATAAGCAAACAAGGTTATGAACAGAACTATCTATAGACAACTGTCCTTTGTTTACACAATTCTTCTTTGCTGCTCCTGAGACAACAGGAGCATCCTTTCCCAAAAAAATAAGAGCCTAGACATGTTGGAAAAACTCTGTAATGGGAAAACAAAAGACTACAATGTGGAGATTTTCCATGGCTGACAAATGATATTTTTACACGAGGAAACTACAAAGAAAATGAAAAGAAAATTAGTCTGCGCGTGATATGTTGAATTCCTTATGTTGTGGGGGTATAAATCTTTTCAAACATTCACATTTAGGATTTTCTCTTTCTTCAGGATTGATGATTATAATTTAAAGCCTTTTGGATTAAAATAAGCAAGGGCAGATAAATAAATGCTAAGGAAACTAATTATTCTGGAAATGTTATCAAAGTATCCTCTGAAGTAATGGAAATGTGTGTGTGTGTGTGTGTGTGTGTTTACCTTGTAGGGGCACATCAGAGCCATTCTGAGAGGAGCTGCCAGCCGCAGCTTTAGCACTTTTTCTTTCAGCCATAATCTGAAAAGAAATTTATATGTGAAAAAGGACATGAAGTAAGAAACAGCAAACCAAAACAGAAGTAAACAAAAGAAAGAAAGGCCTGGGGGAAATTATTAAAAATTAAAAATGGAAGAATATGATGACCAGAATATGAATTCCAAGAGAGTAGGGACGGGCAAAACTTTCAGCAGATAACAAGAAGGCTAATGTTGAACCGCAAAGTTGCTCTGTTTTATCCCTAAGATCTACCAGGAAACCAAAAGACAAAACTTGGACACAATCTTATATCTGCAAAATGTTTTATACAAGCTTTCAGTCACAAAACTCACCAAGCCAAAGTTATTATTTTTTTAAGAAAAATCTGGCATAGAACATGCCAGATTTGGAAAAAGGTTTTCAGTTTTTCAGAAATCTAAGAAGACATTCTCTAAAAATAAACATTTTGGTTTTAGAAAAGAAACGGCCTTAATTTCCCACAAAGGGGGAAATTCAGATTTTAGTAATGTTAGCCACCATCATCACTATTCGCTAATATAAAATGCTAAAGGTGGTTTAAAACCTTTTATCATAGCTGAAACACAAAAATAGAACAGAAATTTACATAAGGGTACTTAGATTGTTTGTTCAATTGTGCAAAAGTGCAACAAATTCAACAAATTTGAGCAGAGTTTCCTATAAATTTAGAGTTTTATACAAATTATGTGCCTCTCTGAATTGTGTTTTATTAATCAGAAATGTTGGTTCAAAGTGTAAGTATGGTAATTTGGTGCTTGCTGAATATAAATGGTTTGAGTTATTTTCATGCTGACTACAAGAAAATACGTAAATATATCTCCTTCATTCGTACAGATAAAATGGATACTGCCCTCTTTCCGGTTTTGGGGCCACATCTCCCTTTCTTGGAGATGTGCGCTCTTTAAAGAGAGTTGAATATTCTGCAAGGCCTCTGCACCGGGCCAGTGCGCTCTCTACAGACCCTTGATAAATTGCAGGCGTCATTAATCAAAGTCGACAGTCTGTCTGCAACTCTGCTAACAGGGGAGCCTAAAAGACACACATTCACTCTAAGGCACAAAACGGAGTGCAGTTCAATGTGCTGCTCAGCCGCGAAACTCAGGTCACCAAGTTTGTCCCCTGCAGTAAAGAGAAAACCACCAGTGTGTTTAAAATAGGTAGTTTGAGGGTATGACTTGTGGTACCGTGTAATGCACAGAGATAAAGACACTTTCTTTGCTTTGGGATTGGAAATCTAAAAGCGTGTAAAAGAATGAAAAACTTATTTTTTTCTCTAAATGGGTCATCATTTCTCTTAGGAGGAACATCTGTCATTCCACAAATTCATCCTTTACAAGGGCAGCACTGACCAGAGGACGGGCTAGTTTTCATAGATGCTCGTATGAAACCACACACTTTCGCCCATATGAGCTACAATGTTTTCCTGGGTGAAATGTTGTCTTGGGCTGGGATGATTTGTAGACCCATTGCTGGCTGTTTTCACATAATATTTATGTGCAGGTCTTACAGAATCCCATTTCGGAGTTTGCTCATGTAAAAAGGATCATCATTGCTTCACAGACTGAAGCAATGACTCGGAGAAGATTTTAATAACAGGCATTAGGATTAAGGTAGCATTCACAGCTTTCTGTTTGTGAGATGAGAAATTGGCCTTCGTTCACGCGAGATCGCTCATACTGGCAGACGGCTTTTTAATGGTTGCGCATATCTGTAGGTGCTACGCAACAGCTGGAAAGGTTGTGATATCATCATGGTTTGATTGCGCATTCTAAATGGTTTAAGACCTTCTTGTTTTTCAGCCCAATGTAAAGGTAAAATGTCATTCTTGTTTCGTTAAATGGCGCCGATATCTGCTGCAGAGTCACACATCAAAGTATCTCTAATAAGAAAGCCACATTTACTTTCTGCAGCATTTCTATCTTTCTTTGAGAAACTGCAAAACCAACATGCACATTATTCACAAAGCGGTTTTAGGAGAATAAACTAGACTGCACACAGTAGATAAAGGGTTACATACTAGAAACAAACCTTAAGCACAACACAGTAATCAAAGTAAGTAAACACAGTAAGTGAACAGAGACAAGTTATCTTCATGAAAATGAAGACGGTGGACGATCAAAGATCTCTTTGTGCCGCTCACACAAGGGAAAGCTTGTTTAACTCTTTTAGCTTTTGTTCTTACACATTTACCATTATGTAAATGTGTAAGGCTACAGCAGTTATAAAAACCACCACCATGAAAAACTGTTCTCCTCTCAGGATAAAATGCACCGATTCAAAAACGGATTACTCACTTCAGTGTGTGAGATGAGCTAATCTCTGTGAATGCAGTAGCGGTAAAGATCATTACCTTGGAGCAGATTTCGTGGAGACTTGTGGCGATGGCTGCGGCAGGAGTATCACATCGAAACACGTGGCACTTCAACACCCGTGTGTTTTTGTCTCTGGCCACATAGGCAAAATCCCTGAAGCATGGTTGGAAGACACAAGAACGATCACGGGTGAATTTTTAACGCAGATGTGACAGAAAATCATTATCAGGATCAATTTTCCAAATGCACCTACACAGTGGGCCAACCAAACACATTTCTTCAACAAAAGGCCAAGAAGAAAAATCTCTTTAATAAAGGTTGTTCAGTGATTAATATCAATAAGCTGGCCTTGCTTAGTAAATGACATTTAATCACACTTTGATTAATCGTCTATAAACATTTATTTTGAGTTACTTTACATTCTCCAAGCACCCTCAACAGTTTTGAGTTATTATTTAATATTCTATTGAAAAGAACAATCACCTAAAACATATATTGTTATATAATAAGGAGAAGAATTGTGCGGGTTAAATGAAACGCAGCATTCATTGCTTCTTAAATAAAGTATTTTCTAAAGGGGTGTTCAAGTTATCACAAATATGTGTTGAGTTTATGTATGTTTTGATAAAAACTTTAACGCTTTTCTGCTGTTAGTTATATCTGGCACAAAAAAAAATATGAAGTGTGTGTGTCTTTGACTATTTATTCCTAAACTATATCTACAGGTATTACCACTATCCACTGAATCTCATCTCAACATTGCTCTGCACTGAGATTGCCTTCAGTGTTGCTTCCCCACACCGTCCCATTGGTTTCACCAAAAGCTGCGTGACATTGGTAGAAAAGATTTGTTTTTCAACGGGCACAAGTCAAACCAGCAACCTTGCTGCTCAACCAACAAATGCATTTTTCTTGCAAATGTGGCATCATTTAGGGACACAGCTTTTTAATAATATAATACTGTCAAAAATGATTGTTACAAAAAAATAAATCAACCAAACATACATTTAATTACTTCTTGTTTATTTAATCTTTAAGGGTAGTTATTAAGGAGGAAGCACATTTTCACGTTTTCTTATGAATTTATTTATATACAGCACCCTCCAGAGTTTTTGGCACCTCTGAAAAAAATGTGTAGACAAGTCATTGTATAAATAAGCAAATAAATATCAGATGGCTGGAGGATAATCTCGTACTGAAAAAATATATACTTTTCTATTATGTCACCTTGACTTTGTTTTACTTTACTTTTTAAAAATGGATTGGATTGTCTAGCAACTTTTTATTCAGTATTTTATCTTTCTGTTTCCCCGAGGTAGAGATATGATCTAACACCGATGCTCCTCGTCACTCTGCAAAATGGGGAAGAAAAGAGAACGTGCCATTCAAGGGCCATAGATATATTTTAAACTGATCAAGAAATGGTGTCAAGAAAATAATTAACTGGCTTCAAGCACCTTTATCAATGGTCAAGGTGATAATTTTAAAATAAAACTGAAAATGTTGCTAAAAGAAAGATGTTTTTTGTTTTCCAAGTGAGGGGGATGGCAGGAGATGTCAAAAAAAATCTCCATAGCTCACACTTGGGGAAGAGTCAAAGTCTTTATAACAAAGGGACTTTGAGCCACATCTCTACCAGGGGGGAAAAATAAGGATACTGCATATTATCGTTTCATTCAATTGTGCAACTTTTGTTGTAAGATATTTGCTATTTTCATTACACAATCCCTTAAAAGCTTGTTTTAGCCCTTTGAAGTAGTTTTTTTTTATTTCCTTGAATTTAAGCCTAAACCAACTAAAAATAAGGTTTTTTTAAAAACCAATTATAAAAGAATCCATGTCTCTTGATGTAGGCTTCTGGTTTACAAACCACTTGTTCATCAATTATTCTTCCGTGGATTTCTCGATAAACTCGTATCCCCGTGATTATACGTGTACTGTTCCCATCTACGTGCTGTCAGAACGCTGGCACATTTTACTTTTCTCACCAGCGGTTCCACGCTGCGCGGTGACATTTGGTTTGACAGTGAAAGTAGGCGACTTATTCGAAAACATCAAAAGAGTTTGTCCTTGGATCTGTCTTCTGTTTTGATACGAGGACCTCCCCAACTATTCCTCCTGCATGTGTTTGACTCATAAATGCTTTAGCAATAGTTTCACCCATTGACTTTAAAAAAACAAAAACAAGCTGCTGCACTTTGCATCATGGTGAGTTTACGTCTCTTCTAGACATTTCTTGGTTAAGGTTTGCTGCAATTGACACCGTTGTTCATGGGGAAATATTTTTTTTGTTTGTGTCGTCTCATGGGGGCTTTCGAAGAAGTCAAACTTGCTTGATTTAAGACAAGCATGATTTTTAGTCTGTTTTTCTAAACCAAAAATCACAGTTTCCATCATTCTGACAATCCAAGCCCACATGCATGCGTGTACAAAGGTGTGTATGAATGAGCCAAAGGAGACTGCATGCCAGGAGCATCGCAGCAGTGCCACATGGCTTAGGAAATAATAATAATAAAAAAAAGTGATGAGATGAGACTTCAGGGAAGAAACTCCTCTGAGAAAGAAACTTTATGCTGAGAGTGGGTGGCAGATGAAAAACAGCAACACCTGGGAGGTAGGACACACACACACACACACACGCAGACAGGCAGAAGATGAAAGATACACACATTTCTTTCTCATTAACAGGTGAGACAAGCTGCAAAACAAAACAAAGAAACAAAAAAGACAAGTAGGTGGATGTGCTGCCAGCTTCGGACGGAAATGACAATGAGTAATTAAGCAGGAGGGCGTGAGGACATGAAAGGAGGCCAACTGGATGGCTGTGGGTCTCCAGATGCACACAAACATCTCCGCTCGCGCGCCAATGAAACCACGGACACAAACAGAAATATGGCATCTACAGCTGGCATTTATCACAGCGGGCTCTTTGTGTTTATGAGTCCATTACCCAGCCTGTCTCCGCTGCTTAATTGTGTGCTCACACACTTTGGGTCGATAATGCTCTCCGCCTGTGGCCTGGGAGGAAAGCGATAGGACGCGTCCCTCCTTCAGGGACGTTTGAGGGGTGCGTTGTCGAAAGCAGTATGAACAGCCTTGCCTCTGATGCCACAAATGATTCTTTTATGACTCCTGCGCCCTTTCTGAGGGATCGCAAAGCAACGAAACAGCATGCAACTCTTAATAGGCGGCAGCCTTCAGTCGGTGTGACTTGCAGGTGATTTACCGCCTACGGTAGCTGCTGCAGTCCACATAACTTGGGGCAAAAGTAAAGACACTGATTTAACTCCCAAAGTGACAAGCAATGGTTCCACAGCTGGGCGGCAGCACTCATATAAAGAATGTAAGAGGAGATACGTAGATCACGTCTTTAGTAAGCCAATGAAAGATGTTACCTTTCTCTGTGTCCCAGGAAGCGTGGGGAAGAGGCGGAGATTTGGGGCAAGGAAAGAGAAGGTAAAGGGTTAGAGAAACATTAATGCAACATCCTGAGTCAGAAATCATCCTGTCAGTATCACTCAGCTCTACATACTTTTTATTTCAGTGGATCGGTATTATTACACAGAACACCTTTCCTGTGCGATGTGCCGTCACACCACACCGCTACACAAATGCGCACAAGATCGGCTTGTTTCAACTTGGCTTCATCTCTTTCATCCACTCTGCTTTCAGTCTCTAATCGTCCCTCTGCTTTCATCCTCCCCCTGCGTCTCTCAATCCTCTGCACACTTTTTTTTTTCTTTTCAGAGCAGGAGAAGCTCCAGACAGAAAGGAGATCCAACACGAGATGATTGATATTAATGGCATAATGCGCCACAGTGCACCACGTCTTCTAGTCTGTGATAGTCTATTATCGGAAACACAGCAAAAGGTGCGGCAGAAACCTTTTCCAGGAACCATGTAGGTTTTCTGGGGATTTTCTTTTTCAGAAAACAGCACCGGCAAGGAGAAACTACATTTTGGAAGGGATCTTGAAATATAATTGGAGCTTTGAGATTGGAGGGCTGATCAGTTTTAGATGGTGGAACAATCCAAGCATTTTGTTTCAGACACACCCCCGGTTTCAACTCCTATATTGTTCAAATTATTTGTTAATTTTAAATCATATCACAAAAGTTAATGGGTGTTTGTTGTGCGCAAATACATCATGTAAACCAAATATTAGTGTATCAGATCACATCAAATACATTGAAGGCTGCACAGATCATATCAATGTATCAGATGCATTGATATGATCTGTGCAGCTTTATTGGAAAAAAAAAAAAAAAAAAAAAAAAAAAAGCCATATTTGGGGATTTATACCAGGACGTTCATGATAGTTTACATCTATGTTCAGAGAAACCAACTTTTCCTCACAACTCCACAGGATTAGGGATTATTTACATATTTATCTGTAAATGAAGTAGACGCAAAAATATGTAGATGTTTACAAGGTTTCTCAGACACCAAAGTGAATTTCTTTCAGCTTCAGATCGTAGCTGCTTTGAAATAATCACAAATTGCGCTTAGTGAATTTGTAATCCTCGTTCTGATGCGTTCTCCTTCCCGCTCAGTTCAAAGGTGAGTAAACACAGAAGTAAATGCTGGCATATATAATTCATAGGCAGTTCTGGTTACACAGTTCCACATGGTGTGGAGTGACGATACAGAAGTTATAAAGTCTAACTGCTGTGACATAATCATTGGGTTGTTTTATGGCCGGAAATTATCGTTGCGACCAGAACTAATTTTCTGACTCACACGCTTTGGAGTTAAGATTTGGGAAGTTAATTTGAAATCTGTTCTGGATACACACTGTCACAGTTTTAAGGGACTTTAATCAACTTTTTCCTCATGACTGCCATTAAAACAACCCGAGGTGAACGCTGCATTCATTTCATTTCACATTCTGGACTCTGCTGTTGAGATTTACATCAATCTGCATTCCCTAGTAATTGACACTAGAGCAGCAACTCACCTGAAGTAATTTACTGCACCATAAGCAGATGTAATTGATGTAAACACCGTAGATTTGCAGTGCTAAACAGAAAGCCCATGTTGCGTAGAGAAAGCAGGCCTAATTCTGACACATTCCTGCCTTTGATGATCCACTAAGCAGAAACAGCAGGCACATTCTTTATAGCAAGAATCCAATCTTTAGAGTGTCAAAAGTGCTGCTTCAACAGGGAGTCCCCTGCATCCGCTGTATCCACACACACGAGAAAAACCTATGGAGGCTACATCGGCATTTACAGCTCAAAACGTCCACACAAGTTTCTCTCTGTGATTAAAGTTTGAATCAGGGACTGTGACACTCCGTTCGGTTTTACGTTCTGAGTCCATGTCTTATTCACTCCCTGGTACTTTTGGTTAAATCAAATACAACTCTGAATACTTTAAATCCTATTTCCCCATTTCCCTTAAGACATCCACATTTCTCCCTCTCCAATACGTTTGAAATTTCTTGTTCCTGAGAAAAAGAACCAGATCAAATTCAGAGCAGCTCTCTGCCTTTCAAACAACCAGAACTCAACCTTATTTGACTTTTGCAGCAAGACTGAGGCAACGTTAAACGCACCTCAACATAAATCTTTTTGTATGATTTTGCCAACACTCGGCTAGAAGTGCACTCACTTACCCTGGTCAGGCTTATTTTTACGTCCAAGTTACTAAGCCATCATTCTGTGGCCTCAGGCCTGTGATCGCTCATTGAAAATGCCACTACAGTCAGCCAGAGTAATCCAGCACAGTGAGGTGATGATGAAGAGCAGCAGCAGGAAACAGTACTGACATTTACAAGGTAACTGTGTGGAAATTCAAAGCCCAGGAAGGTAAAATTGTACATGATGTCAAAAGTATCCTCAAAGGTGAAAAAAAACAAACAACTAATCTGATATATTAGATTTGAATAATTTTCTAGAACCTGGTAAAGATCATGGAAACATTAAGACAGATTGAGGAACCCACAGGAGTACACACTGCAACACTCTCTTTAAACTTGACATTTCAATCTACAGTCTATTTGGGGTCTAATTTTAAAATCACAGTTGATTTCATTATACCTTTTAAAGTTTTCTATTGTGTTTTTAACTATGCATGATATATATTTATTACAAGTTATCTTAAGTTAATGAATATTCCTGAAGTTTGTGTATTTCCCCTCTGGGAATGAATGAAGGGATTGTCAGACTATCTGTCTGTCTGTCTAATAGTGAATAATTTTGCCCATAATAAAAATCCCTCAAGCAATGATTTGTATGCTCCTCACTGTTTCCCCCAAGTATGCAGTCTTTGGGAACACTTAAAGGAATCATGAAGCTTGGTCTGCTTTCCTCCCTTAATTGCTTGTTTGTGCTGTCTGCATAATTATTCCCCAGAACATTTCAATAAGCAAGAGGAAAAAAAGCGGAATCCCAGTTTCACACCAATAACACAAAAGTGGTAAACGTGTAACATGATGTAATTACCTTTAAAACATTAAAGCAAAGAAATATTAAATTACTGCTGCTGCTGAAATACTATAATATGTTGAATAAACTGTTGCTGAATTTAATAGAGGTTTTTAGTTAAACATCCTTATTGAGCAGAATTTCATCCCAGTTTGGAGTTTTGTAAACTGGGAGTCTAAAAATTGTGTTTTATTTTCTGCTATGGACCCATGCACATTTTACATGAAATAAACTAATTAACTAATGGTAACTAAATTTAGTATTTACTATAGTTAACTAATAATTGCAAGCTGTTTTTTTTAGAAACACTCCTCTACATAAATTTCCCATTTTAATTTCAAGATATCTGGAAATAGAACTGTAGTTGTAGTTATATGAAATGTGAATGGCTCAAAATCTCCAATTTCAATTGGAAAAGTTATGCTCACCATAGATAAAATAATGATTGTGGAAAGGAAAAATATCCTGTTTTAGTTGGAAGAATTAATTCATGGGCATATATATTGTATGGCAAATAAAATAAAATAAAATAAAATAAAATAAAATAAAATAAAATAAAAGGCTTAGAGCAATGCTATAGCGGGAGGGAACTCTCCTCATTCCAGAACTTTCTCTGGCATTTTATGAAAGTTACTTTAAATTATTAGAACAATATGTTGAAAAGTAGATGTGGTTCTGAAAACATGACCTTCTGACTAAGGCCCAGTGCATGCCAGGAGCATATGTGAACATTTAGGAGGAACTCTACTGACAGCAGAATCAAGAAAAATACCTGCTATTTTGTAAGTAAGGTATGTAATATAAAGCTAAAAAGTTTCTCCCCATGGCCCTGTAATGATAAGTGGATATAGGCAATGGATTGATGGCTGATTTGTTTCTTTAATAAACGTAAAAGGAAGAGTCTTGTGGTATATAATATAGGTGGCAAATGGGAAAAACTTTAGGAATACTGAAAAAAAAAGTTAAAATGAGTAAATAACATTCAATATATACATATGACAAATGCCAAAACTTTTGTGATTCTCCTGAGGACTTGATTGATTGTGATTTGCTTTAAATATTCTTGGATATGATGAAGCTTCCTATAAAGCCATGTCCATCTTTTCAATGATCACTCCGAGGAATTGCACATCCTTATATCTATGAGTTACCGATCTATCCGTACCCAAAAGGAAGAGAATTTAATTTGGCACTGTGTGGGTTTTAGAAACACAGTTCAGCCACACCTCAGCCTCAGAATGAATGACACACAGACATCATAGATGTCAAAGGAGATTTCGGTTGGGAAAGTCTAGGGAGCCGAAACATAAAATCTCAAGACAGGAGAGCGATAAAGGCAGGAGGCCAGAGAGCTAAAATGAAAAGGTGGGAGTGGAGGAGAGAGAAATGAAAACGAGATGCGAGACCCTCTGAGGCCTGGATGGTGTAGAAGAAGGTGGAGAGAGAAAAACACGAGGCCTGAGATGAAAGGTATGAAAGCACCAAAGCAGGGGGATGAGTTAAAGCAACACTCTCTACACGCATGTGTCTTTTTTTTTTTTTCCTCTCTGTGCTCCACATGTTTCCAGAGCTCAATAAAGGTTGACTTGACTCACTACTACCAATCTCTCTTTGATCCTGAAGGCTGTGGGGCAGGCTCGCCCAGAGAGGACGTGCACGAGTCGATGATTAAATGAGGTCACGGCTGCAGATACGCGGGTTGAACCGGGCTTGTGAAAGTCGCACAGGGCTGTCAGCGCATACAGCTCTGACATCAGTCACCCACCATGATAGCACTGACAGCACTGTGTGTAGTAAAACTGAACAGCGAAAGGAGAAGCTCGCCACTGCTTACTGAAACACTGAGTCGTCAACGCTTCAGTCGTTTCAGTTGGCGTAGATTCAGACAGATTTATTTGGTTTTGAACATTCGCACTGATTCAATCAGCAGAAATAGGATTCTCAAGGTATGATGCACTTAAGAGAAAATAATAATGCATATTTACAATTTCACAGCATAAACACAGACATTTTGAGTAGCATGTTTCAAACTGTTATTCTGATACATAAACTGAAACAAAATGTTGTATGAGGAATATTTCTCTGAGCGTTCTCAACTAAATTAATGTATCGGTAATAAGAGTAATAGGTGGTGCTGTTTTTGACTACCCACCATAACTGTTTATATTTTGTATCTGAAAATATTTCCAAAGAACCAGATGCTTTCTTCTTTGTGAGGATTTAGCTTGTTTTCAGACAGCTGACCAGCAGTGCTCAGCAATACTTGAAACCACCATGTTATCCTGTGTGCCATCCGGTGAAGAGAAAAAAGAAAAAGAAAAAACCCTGATCACTTTGGCACTTGCTTTGCTATTAAAATGACTTTTAAAATGTAGAAATGGCTTGGGAAAATTAGTAAACATATATGTTAGAATTAAATCAATTTTATTGATTAATCAAATTTTCTGTTTTTGAAGATTTGACTTTCAGAAAATCTGCATTTTTTCCCCCCGCTGATGCAGTTTATTTGGTTTCCATGGTTCAAAATGATGTCAGCCCATCCAGTAACCACCATCTTGTTTGTCAAGCATATTTTTTAGTTGCCGTTTTGTTGCCAGCAGGAAAGGCTGTGATAAAAGTATTTTTTTAAATAAATATTTTCTTTAATTTGTAATTTCTTTTAAAGGAAAAAAGTAAAAAACAAAAAAACAAAAAAACAAAAAACTGATTAATTAGAAATTGGACTTCATATAAAAAATAAATATAAGAATTTATATTCAAGACATGTTGCCCAGCCCTAATGGTCAGTATTTAATATTGTAAGGTTGATGCTTGAATGTAAATTAACATTTGATGTGGTTTAGAGTTAAGATGAACTCTTATGACGTTAAACTTTTGAGCAGCGTCAGCAGCAGTAGGTTTTCTGAGGTTTTTACACTTGCTTTACCCCGGTTAATGGCGGTTTTACTGTTTTCCAAATTAACTTGTTAATGATTCCAAGTCATAGCCTTCAGGACTTCTTTGGTTTAGCCAGAGTAGACGTTATGCGTCCATGCAGCATGTGAGAATGTTAATTTCAGTCATTAGAGACTTAACTTCGACGAGAGGTGAAAGACTTGGAGAAATAACTCTCTGCTTCACTCCAGGAAAATTTTAAACCATCTCTGCCTCTAAATCATATTACCTGGTCTTTCATGTCAGCCCAAAATGTGCTCAATAATTTGGATGAACTATTTTTACAGGCAGCAGAAAAGATTTTTGTGTCACTATTTGTAAAACTTTTTCAGAGGCATGGCTTTAAATATCTGGTGCTGAAATAATGTGGTAAAAACCAAATCATAGTGAAAACAACACAAATTGATTTTTGTTGTTTTCACTGCAACAGCACTGGGATGCTTTGGTTTTTACTGGGGGGGAATAGTTACATGTAATTATTCCCTTTATTCCCCACCTGCTCCGACATCTTCCGTCTGCTCTGCAGCTTCCAGAATCACTCAGAAGAGACTGATGTCTCTTCCAAACCATCTGTCACTTACACACACGCACACACTCGCACACACACGCACACACACAGTATATCTTTCTATCTTCACAAGGACTTTGCATCGACTTCCACTCATTTTTCATTCATTTCTATATCCTCACTATGATCCTTACCCTAAACCTAACAATTATCAGTACATACCTAACCCTAAACCTAACCTAAACTCTAATAACTCCTTAGTCCTAACACATAAGCCAAAAACAGCACTACTTTTTATGGTGCCCGGGCTTTGGGCCCCATAAGGAGCTGTCGGTCCCCACAGCGCAGCATGTGTTAGGAAAATGATCCTTACAAATGCAGCAAATACAAGGCCGCACACACAAATGCATCACACAGACTTCAATTATCAAGCTACTTGTCAGCTTGTCTGGGTAGCTTTGGTTATTATGCTAATGCACATACATATGCTAACTGTGCTGCCAAATGCTGATCTGCAATGTCTGAGCAGGAAGCTCTGTGGTACTCTAGTCAGCGAAAAAGTAGACAGAAAAAGCAACAAGAACCAGGTGAGTGTGTGTTATTGATTGAAGCTAAAGTGGTTATTACTGAGAGTATTAAGATTTTGTTGGCCTACATCCAAACATGGATCCAATCCACATCCAATACTGGAATGTGATGAACTTGCCACACTGAAACATTGGGTGTTTTCCATAAATAATCTAGGACAGAGGAAATTCCCTCTCATCATGCGGGACATTCACAACTCCATACTAATAATTTGATAGTATTCTCGATGTACGAGTGCAACACATTTACATAGTTGAGTTTTATTATCTGAATGTTTCACAAATCGTTAAACGACACACTGTTGAATCAAAATTAAATATAAATAATGTTTGTGGTCAAACTGAAACACAAGATTTAGAGTGTATTTTAAATGCAGGGACATTATCAGCCCTCTTTTCTCAATATTTAGTCCAACCAGTTGCCTTCAGGAGTCCCCTAACTAGTCTGCTGACTATTTAGGGGACTTTTATAAATCCAGGTGTTGTATAAGAGCACTAGTGAACAAACAGCATTATAAAGACCAGTGATGCAACTTTACCTCTCACCCAAACTGAACATTTTTACCGACAGACAAAACATAACTTGTCGGAGATAACCATAATTTTTCGTAAAAGTAAAAAGTATGGTTTACAACATCTTAATGTGGGTGTATTTTTCTCCACCATGGAAAGTGGCTGGGTTAATCCTATAAGAAAATCAATTTAAGGTCAGAAAAATCAGACTAGAGCAAAGGTTCACCTCCCAACATTACAACAACCCTAAAGACACAACCAGAGCCACAACAGATCATGGATTCACAGCAGTGTTAAAAAATTCCAGTCTTCTGGGGCTGGTGTACCATAAAATGTTTAGATGTGTCTCTGCTGAAAACACCCCAAAGAAATTATTAGGTAATTAGCAAGACTCTGTAGAATCTGATGACATGCTGAGGAGCTAATTGAGCTATTTTATTCTGCTGTATAGGACCGGTGATGCATATAAAAGTTGCAAGGCAGTCCCCCTCCAGGGCCATAGTTTGAAACTCTTGGTTTAGAGCCAAAGACATTACATTTTGAGAAAAATCCAGCTAAAATCCAGACACAAATCAAATAGAGACTCTCTGGCTACACTTCAACATCTGGCTGAGAAGGAGGTAATTTAAAAAGAAAATGTTCAAGGTCTAGATATGCAAAGCTGACAGCGAAATGTCTTTTGAAGACTTATAATTGCAACTGAAGTACAATTGAGTAAATCATAAAAATCCAAATAAAATACATTGAATTTTGTTTGTAACATTAGTGCTGTTGTAGAGCAAATTCAAAGGCTACAAATACATTTGAAAAAGCAAAACGAGTTCAAACAACATTATACGTACTGGACTATAACCTACTTCCTAAAATGCAAACTACCCCTTTAATGGTAAAACGTCGTAGTGACAAGGGGTTAAAGCTGAATCTTTCAGTTAATAAGCAACATTCAACAGCCTACTGTCCATAATGTGATAGCTGAGACCGACAAACCCCTCTGTGACCTGCTGAATTAGTCACAACCCACAACCATTAGCTCTAATGTATATTGTCTGTGCGTAATTACCTCTCTACGCCATAAACGTGTTTACAGCACCAAGATGAGCGGCAAATTGAGCACCTGGGGGCCAGAGGAGGCCCCCGCTGTTACCCTGTGACACACATTTTCTTTCTCTCTGCTCTCACTCCAGGCGAGCAGACCGACACAATCACACAAATTCGCAGATATTGCCAAGAGCTGAGAGGAACCAGTGCAAAAATGAAATGGACGCTTAAAAGTAAAACGGCTGTTTATGGCATTTTAAACGGCACGCTGCTCTGGCTGTGTGATCTAAGCAAATAGCTGCTGTTGTTTACAACAGCAGCCACTTTGACTCAGCGTGACAGATCCTCAATAACTCTGCATCATTTGATTTACAAATCTGGTGGGGGAAAGACAAAAAAAAAATAGTGTTTTATCGAAGGTGGGGGGAAGAAAAAAAAAAAAAACATACACGGATACACACACATACACACACGCAGTTTATATCGATGCAGCTTTGTGACCCAATTCCAGGGATTCAATGTGGCACTAAGGCAACCAAGAAGGGAGGGGCAGCATGCAGAGGAAGCAGCCATGTGTCAACAATCATTGCGTTTTATTACATATTTAATAGCAGGGATGGTTGGGTGGGAAAGGAGTTTTAAAGTGAGAGATGTCAGGGGGGTGAGGGGTAAGGGGTGCGCTGTGTAGGTGGGAGAAGGAGAAAGACGATGTCCTGCAGTTTTCTCTGCTCTTGATCATTTATACATCACACCACTCTGGAATATGTGATTTACGTTGTTAAGAAACTCGAATATTCTCTATTCACACAAAGATTCTGTGAGATGTCATTTCAGATGGACGCCCCCATTCATGTTTCCTACTGATGTGTGTGTCTGTGTGACAGCAGCAGAGAATGGAAGCATGCAGAAATCTGGAGTCAAGTTCTTCCAAGCTTGGCTTACAGAGTGGTTTAGATCGCATGGTTTGCATGTAACCTAATTAGCTGCGTGTGCCATAAATCGTGTTCCCTGCACATGTGAGATGCAGGCGTGTTCGTGCTCTTTCTGGTCCCCAGGTACGCTGAATCCCTCGCAGTGTTGTTCACAGGCAGAATGCCTGGAAAATTTCTAAATGTTTTCTCTCATTGAGAGAAGTATCAAGCAAGAGCATTTTTCAGTCAGCAGAGAGTTTTGCAGACTTTGCAGAGCATTTTGGGATATTGTTTTAAATGTTAATATCTCAACCAAATGAATTCCACTGGCCCAGATTTTCAGTGAGTAGAAATATGTCTGCATTTGCTTATCTTCCTTTAAAATTTACATAACAGGATGACCAGGATGGTTAGCAGACAGCTGACTGAAAGTTTTCTCATAGAATATATCAGATATTTAATTTGCTAAAGCTGCCATGAGATGAAACTTATTCAATGGCAAATGTGCTTCTGAGTAGTTAAAAGTTATGTGTAATTTTTAAAAATACACTCTGCCTAAACACAGCAGTGTCTGTTTCGAAACATAGTGGTGGCAGGATCATGATGTTGGGATTTTCTTTCCTTTACAGGAACAGAGAAGCTGGACAGAGTTGCTCCGGGAGATGGAAAGTGGTTTTGCTTGTGCAGACCGAAACCGACTGAGAGACTGTGACAAGTCTTGGAAATTGCTCTTTGCACAGATCCATCTTTCAAGTCTGACCGAGTTCAAAGGAAGAAATGCATTTCCACAAAATGTTTGATAGGAGGAGGACGATTATAAATGCAAGCAACACATTTTGGATCTTTACTTATGTACAAATTGCAATCTGTGTCATTTTCTTTCTAGTTCATAATTAGGCACTACCTAACGTTGCTCTGTCGAACACAATTGAGGGGAATATAATAACGCTGCTTATAATATAAAGAAAAAGTTGTAGAGGTTTTAACCTCTACAACTTTTTCTTTGCAAAGGTTGCAATAAAATATTTTTTTAGCTAGCTTTCCAAAAATGTGCATTATATTTGTAACAATGAAAGTAAGTTTTAGAATTAGCCTGCACTAAGAGTCCTACTCCGTTTATTTTATATTCTATTTGAAAATAAAGCAGAAACACATACAATAAACGTTTAAAATAAATGTTGATTTATACGGCACAAACTGGGCCAAGTTGCTTCATAATTTTTACTTAATGAGGAGGAACAAGCAAACAACAGTAACACCCCTGACACTTCATTCTCCACCAGAAAACACAACGTACCCCCAACATATCACTGATTTGTAAAACAGAAACACACACCATTCAGGCCCCCACTTTGAAATGCAATATAAAACACTACTTCTCACCGTCAAGCCAGTGACGCATTTTGTGTGTTGTAAGCCAGTGTCCAGTGAATTATCAGACAAAAATCAGGGCAGTGCATGGCAGACAAGGTTAACTGACCTTCATTGGTGATGTTCGTCTCAGCAACAAAAGAACCAACTCCCTAAATTTCACACCAAAAAGATGCCACTGAGCAGCTGCACAGGTCACAGACCTATTGAACTGTACAAAAAACTTTCCTAACTTAAGTTATTCATGTGATAAAATATTCATTCACAGGGAGTTCTGCTTCATTTGAATTTTAAACAGGGAAAGCGATTTCACAAAAACATCATTGTTGATATTTGTGCTCAGTGTCTTCTTTTCGGTTTTAAGTTGTTGGAAAAGCAAACATTCCTGAAATGTTTACCACAAAAGACAGGGAGATGAGAATTTGACTGGCTGTTATCAGGTCAGTGAGATGTCTAAAAAGTTCAATCTTAGGAAGCATAACATGTGTAAGAAGCTTCTAGAAAAGAAACTCTGGAGCCAGACATGGACAGTAAATAACAGAAAGAAATAGCAGTAAAGTTTCTTCCTCTTTGTGTTTTGCAAAGCGTGCCAGATTAAGAAATGTTGAAAAGCTTTCAAACAGTTAAGCGAAATGTACGCTAACTCTATAGACAGATGTTTACAGGGAGTGATATTCACCATGCTAATCATGTCAATCTCGCTTAATGATAGTGTAAAAATGCTTCAAGGCAGTTTAAAATCTCGACTCTGTTCTTGATATTTTTGTTGTTCCTTTTTTGACATAACAGAAAAATTCTGTATAACATCATAGAGTTGTGCAACTCTGACTCCTTTCCCCCTCTAAAGTTAATAATTAACAATTGTTCACAGCAGAAAAGCTGTCTACAGCTCCCTTATAGTCACAATATGTGAATAATTTAAAAATATAACAAATAGCATTCAATTTAGGAGTTTTTTTCCTCTCACATAAAAAAGTTGGGAACCGCTGTTATTTCGAATGCATCTTGTGATTTAAAAAAGGAAAAACAAAAGCCACTTATGATCTGTCTTGTAAATGACTGATGGATGGATTTTCCACATATCAGATTTTCATTGATGCAAAAGTTTACAGTGTAAATATCATTTTTAAGAAAATTCTTGACTGGATACCAAGCAAAAAGTATATATATAATCTATGCATCTTTAGGTGTATTTGAGTTTTTTGGGTGAATTATTCAACTGTTGAAATGCACTGTCATTTTGTTACTGCTAAAAATGCAATGGACTTGCATGTTTTTTAGTAATCTGTAAAATAAATCAAATTTATATCCTAAATGGATCGGTTTCTACTAGCTCCCCAGAAAATGCAGTACTAGAGTACTACGTAACTAAATGTTTGAAAGGATGCAACAGGGACACAGTGACTGTCTACTGTTCCACCTGCATTCAGACACCAATGATCTGCAAACAGTTTCACAAATTTCTATGTGCCACAGCCAGAGAGGATTTTATCAGGAAGAGATTTATTGGCGGACGGGGATAGGGAGGGAATCTGTAGGGAGAGCAGGAGGGGTAATCTTTCAGGAAGACAAGTATTACAGCAGGTGTGCCCCTAACAATGCTAATGTAAGGAAGTGAGCAGGAAGGCTGCAGAGACGGGAAAACTGCATGACAACAAAGGAGTTTCGTAAGCATTTGAAATTCAGAAAGGATGTGATGACATCTGACTCTGAGCGAGGGATAAGAGAGGCAGGGGACACAACCTGTACCGACCTGGTGACCGCTGATGAACATTTTCTATCTCGATAAAAGCAGCTAGGAAGCTGGAGTGATGAATTGTGGGTAAATGAAAGGAGCTGATGGGAAGGAGCGACTCAGATCAAAGCAGGAGCGGGGAGCAATGGCCATCAATCACTCTGACATCTATCAAATAGGTCTAGGTGTTGAGGCTCTGACCCTGGGGGACCATCAGAAGGACATGTTGCATGTTAATTAGGGCTAGAAAGGCCTTGAGATCAGCAAATAAAAGCTTGTGGAGCATTTGCCAGCAGCCAGACCCCCTCGCAAAAACTCACTCCATAGACATAAATGTGAGGAGATTGCAAGAAATGTGTTGAGATCTTAAAAATTCATAATACTGGAGGCGTGTTTGCCTCCTCTCCTCTCTTCTTTTTTCCTCTATATGCCACAGCTGTCCACCGAAGGTCAGCAGCTGTGGGGAATAAGTGAGAGCTGAAGGGAATAGGCAAGAGTCCCATTGCTGCCCACTAATGAATATGAATGAAACGTGCAAGTAATGTGTATTTGTAGAAGTGTAGTATTATGTGTTTGCTCACATGATTCATTAGTGGGCAGGGGCAACGCTTAAAAGGCAAGACAGGCCAACATCAAGTCAACGCAAACAAAGAATTAATACATTTTTAACATCTTTATAGGAGTTAAATGTAAATGGTATCAGGTGCAGTTGTGTGTTGTAAATTCCTCCAGACCAGCTATTTGTTCTTTGCATTATTTTCCTATAAAGTGCGGTTCTGTTAAAGCTGCAGTAGGTAACTTTTACAAAAATATATTTTTAACAAATTTGCTAAAACCATCAGTATATCCCACTGATATACTGATGGTATATCAGTATATCAGTGGTATACTGATATACTGATATACATTATACATACTGATATACATTTTCACAAATTATCACAGATAATTTGTGAAAAAAAAAAAAAAAAAAAAAAAAAAAAAAAAAAAGCTCTTCTGGCTGCTCCCAGTGGTCCTACTGCTATTTGCAGAAATACACCGCTCCCGGTCAGAAACAACCAATCAGAGCCAGGAGGAATGTTTTTGCACTGTCAACCAAGTTGAATGCGCGTCCAGCAAAGAATTTGCCAGAATGAGCATCTCCTAAGATTATACTTGTATACAATTCTTTTTTTTTTTTTTTTTTCAACAAAATGGTATGATTTTATTTATTTTAGTTTCCATCCCATGACGTTACGAGTTAATCGTCATAAAAGGTTTAGGGCAGTGTTGAGTTTACATATAGGGTTTAAACCAGAGAAGACCAAGCACTTTGAACCAGAATGCTATGATGAACATTTTTAGCAGTAAATATAACGTTTACCATATTTTTTTAGTTCTTGAAGATGAAGTTAACAACTCCTCTGAAAGTCTTAAAACAACTAAAAAACCCTCATATCAATTTCAGCAAACACTATTTCAAGAACCTCTCAGCTGCCATCTTTGTGTCGGGTGGTTACTCCAATCTCAAAGACATCATGGAAATGCTATTTTATGAATCTTTAAGCTGTTGTCAGATGTACAATGGGCAGGTAATTGCAAAGAAACTGTTTATTAATGAAGCAGGACCAGGTAGTGTGCCACAAATATTCCCAAATGCAGACACGGAACATGTTCAGTGTTCCTTATTAGAGACACAGTTCGATGTGTAAGTAAGAATAAAATAATTTATAGTGGTGTTGGTAAATGCTTTGTCAGCATGACTCCGTTATCTGTGTAAATAATCATCAGCCTCTTTGTAAATAAACCCCCAACAGAAATACGATGATGGTTAGAAGTTTGTTAAAATGTGTTCACATGATGGTTTTCAGGTAGGACTTGTTCTAAGGTGGTAGAAGTTCACTCTGGTCTTGGACCTACACAGGCGAGCTGTAAGCAACAACCTCTAGGAGCGCTAAGACTAGATAATCTGGATACATGCTAAGTGAATACAACATGAAATTGATCTACTACAGAAACATTGCAGACAGCTCAGACATTTTCAGAGACTCGCTTTCGAAAATGCAGAAGCTTTCCTATAAATTAAAAAAACGCGGTGGAGGTCCCCTGTCCAACAGCACAGCAACACCGTGCATGCAGGAAAATGCACACTTTCACACAAATTTCACACATCCTCACTGAAACTCTATCAGGCAGCAAAATGAGATGCAAATGCCAAAAATAGTAGCACTCCCCAACACACTAAAAAAAATAAGCCAAGTCTAATATCAAACAGCTCCAAAGAGCCATGACAAACACTTTGAAAAGCCCCCGCAGCAAATCCAGCCTATTTAATCTTGTCTTTTCCAATCCTGCCTCTGCTTACTTGGTCTCTCTCCCATATTTCTGACTCCCTGGGTATCTTGGTCTTGCCTCAGCGGCTGCAAAGCTGCAGCTGAGAGCCAGAAATCACTGTACCTGATGGCTGAATGAACTAAGAGAATGAGTGGGATAGAGAAGACAACAGCAGGAGCATCTAAGGAGCAAATTAGTAAAAAATAAACAAATAAAAAGATGTCAAGCACTTCTGAAAACCGTGACATCCATGAGGAAGAGCGGATGGAATCATCAGAGAGGAAAGAAGGAGCGATGGATAAGGAGAATTGAAGGATGACTGAACTACATGGAGTACTCACACTGGAGGACATCCTCGCCCAGATAGCGACAACTACTTTCCTGTCCTCGTTAGCTCCACCAGCGTTGTGACACTGCTTCAGCCCCCTTGTCGTATCTCCCCCAGGGTAAATCTCTTCCTTATGCTTCTTCTCTTTTTCTTTCCTCCTTTTCCTCCCTTTTTTTTGGTCCTTTGGGGTTCCTTTCCTTCGTTCTCCTCCCCTCCCCCTGCTACTTCTCCTCCCCTTCCCTCAGATACACCTTTCCTCCCCCCTTTCCCTGCTCCTTGATCCACGACTCTTGCGGTCCGGAGAGTCTCCTGCAAAGTCCTGGTGTGTCCAGGTCAGTGCAACCAGGGAATAATCCCTCTCTCTCTCTCCCTTCTTCTTCTTCTTCTTCCCCCCCCCCTCTCTCTGCAATGCACACTTTCTGTTCTGTTTGCCTTGAGTATCTGTTCTTCTTCTATCCTTGCTGTCTCTCCCTCTCTAGCTTAACTGAAACTAGGAGGAAAGAAGAGAGAATGCGCCTCCCTTGCTAAAGTGCAACAGCGGGAGAAACAAAGAGAGGCAGATGGGAGAAGAGGCACCGCTTCACAGCCAATGGCAAAAGAGGGGATGCTGACAAGAGCGCTGGAGACAAAGAGTGGAAATAGCACAAGAGCATTACAGACAGAATGATGGGATTGTGAAGTGGGGTAAAACACATAGACATACCACACACACACACCTACACACACACACAAACACACACACACTGAGTGCTCCAAATATAGACCTATAACTTCATCAGTTCAAACTCCCTTGCAGCTACACACACATACATGTGTGCATATGCAAACACGTGCAAATGCAACCAGGCGTGCACCAGTGAGACTTGCTGAGTGCTACAAATATAGCTTCATGACTTCATCGAGGTGCAAACCCCTCCTCCTCCTCATCCCCCTGGCACTGCCCCGCCCTGGTCTAGAGGCGGTGGGACTCATTCATATTGAATCGAGATGCAGGAGAAATGGAGGGAACACACTCAGGACCACACTGGGAATATTCTTCAGATGGATGGATACAGGAGAAGACAAGATGACAAGAGAGATGAAGGGTAGAGCAAAAAGGGAAGACCGTGCTTTGTTCTTGATTTAAAGCACTTTTTTTTTTTTTTTGGTTTCTACAATATCTGTTGATTACATTTGCATATTTTCAGCCTAAATTTCTTTGTTTGGATTTCGTGGAAATCCAAAAAAGGATTTATTTTTGGTTTGGTCTGCCACAAATCTTCAAATGAGTCTTGATCTGTCCAAACATGTGCAAGAAATATCAGCACACAACATAAAATGTTGAATTCAGTTTTAAGTGTTGAGGCCCAAAATTAGCAGCTTGATAAAATCCTAAATTAATTTTTTATTAATGTATCTATTGTAGTTTTTTTATCTAAATGCACAGACAAAGCAATCAGTATTCCTTAATAAATCTCCTTGATGTCAGAAATCTGAATCATTTACTTGAGCCTGTCGCTACACAACTTAGCTAAACCTATGTTCAAACCACATTATATGACATTTTTAGGCTTTATGCCAATCTGTGTGTGGCTGAAAAATAACAATGTACATGACCTGCAACATACCGTTCCTACACTGATCCATGGTGGAGGCAGAATCATGCTGTGGGGTCGCGTTGCTTACTGGGGTCAGAAAATGACGACAGATTAATGGGAAGATGGATGGTGTAAAATACTAAGTAATCCTAAAAGTGCTTTTCTAGTCATGCCTACTATTTAAAGTGCTTTTGCTTGAGTCTCATACACCCAGATGCATTCACACATCCATACAATAACATGCAGACCTGTGTGCAACTTGCAGATCTGCGCCCGACCCAAGAGTTTTAAATACAATTCAGGAGAAGAAGCTGGAATGAAACCCACAACTTTCAGATTTCAAGACAACTATTCTTCCCACTGATCCACTGCCTCTCCTGTTTCTGTCTCTAAATGTACAAAGCAGAGACATGCCTTGCAGGTGGAGGCTCAAATGATAGCTATGTATTGACACAAGGGTCAGAAAACAAAGACTTTTCAAATTTTTACTTGTAAAAACAGTGTGAAACCCATGCATCATTTCTGCTCCAGGTCACATTGTTTATTCTCTATTTCATACAATCCTGGTGAATCCAGTAAGGTTTTGGGGTTTGAGGTGAAGAAATGTGGAAAAATAACTTTTTGGACCATAAATACTTTTGTCAGGTACTGTCAGCTTCTCAGGAAGAACAAAACTTGATGGCAATGCCCTCTAGTGGCAGGTCTAAGCAAGTGAAACCTTTACTCAGGCACCGGACACAAAACATCCCATCATCTTTCTAACATGATGATGGGATCATCATCATGTTAGTACATCATGTGTACTGCAACACAAGCACACAAAAAACATTTCCAAAGCTTTTCACAAAAACAAACAAACAAAGAAAACCAAGCATATTACATTTATCAATTACTACTAAAGTCTCCATTTTGGAATTGGACATTTATCAAAATCAACAGATGTATTTTTTTAAGAGTATGTACCGTATGTTTCTAGATGACCAACAATTTGTCGGTAGGGGATGAAGATGATGAAGAAGGCTTGAAACACATTCAGCGTCTCTTTCCATGAGAATAGCATAACACTGGAACGTACATCCAAGTACATTAACTCAGCGGGGAAATATGTTAAGGAAAAATAGGTTTTCACAAAATCACCTGTGGCACAATTGTTATCATCCACAATAACCCATTTAAAAACAAATACAACTGTAGCATTTTAGACAGAAGGGTCTAAAATGCCAACATTTTTTTAACATGTACATGATTTTTAACATGTACATGATAATTTAGAAGCACTCTGTCTAAAATAGCATCACAGACGGACAATGACTCTGACTCCATCCATGGAGCTATTGGTCAACTGGAGAGCTTTATGTAGGGAATTTCCCTTTATAATATAGTATGTATAGCATTCTCCCTTCTGTTTTAATATTTTTATTTATGTATAACTACATGCTTCGATTCGTTGTGATTTTGCTGCTGATGCATCTAAACCTCTGGTTACTTCTATTCTATTCTATTCTATTCTATTCTATTCTATTCTATTCTATTCTAAAATCCTGTAGTGCATTTTAAGTCTCGAGCAAAGCAAAGGGACTGCGGGTTTTAAATTCCTGGCGGGAAGGGGAGGATAAAAAGAGCATTATTGTAATATTATTAGAGCTGACAGGGATTGCAGTGAGGAAGCACGGCATAGGAGGGAGCTGTGTTGGATTGACCCTCTCCTCCTCCTTCTCCTCCTCCGGCTGCTACACGCTTTATCCATTACCGCTGAGAGAGAGAGTTTCTGAAAGTTACTAAGTCCTCTGAGATGTTAGAGGTTGGGGGGACTTTTCTGTCTTTCTTCTTCCCTCTTTATCTCCCTCACACATGAGCAGCCGAGGCTGCAACAGTGCTCAAAAGGCAGAATAAGAAAATGGAGAGTAGAGGGAGAAGGATAAATGAAAGATGGGGAGCACAGCAGTGCTTTAAAGATAAAGAGAAAATGAACAAAACAGATTGAAATGAGTGTACGGGTTTCACACAGATGACGTTTTAACTCGATCTTCACCTGATTTCTTCAAGGCCAGACACTGCAACGTCGACAGATTCTCTCTTATCTAAGACCATTGAGTGGGCGATCTTTAAAGTGGCTTTACTTTCAGCTAAAAGATTTTCAATGGAGTTCTATACGAGGACAAGGGTGGTTTCCATCTGCTCTGATGAGAACAACATGCAGTGCTGGGAAAAACTGTTGTTTCTTTACAGATTGCCTCTGTTTTGCTGTTCCATCACATTTACATCTTTCAGATCAATAAGTAGATTTTAACATCTATGGCCTGAGTAACTTCATAGGGTTTTCAAATGCTAATTTCATGTATTAAACAGAAAAAAAAAAAGTCAACAAAGCCTCCTCGATTGTATAAACAGTTATTGGACTGTTTAAGGTTACAAAACATAATCTCAATTAGATTTAAGTCCAGACTTTGCTCCATGTCACCCAGAACCTTCTTTTTTTTTAGACACTTGGGAAGGTAAGCTACTGCTCCTTGTAGACAATGGATCTCACTGTGGTGTGTTGAATTCTCAAATCTTTAGAAATTAGATGAGTCACCTCAATAAGAGGCGAGTCATCCATCATTAAATTTGGTTTGATCAAACATCCCTGTAGCCTCTTATATGTTGTCAGGCTGCTTTTGTTTAAGTACTTGATTGTGCAGGTCTGGTGGTAATCAGGTTTAGGTGTGTCCGTTGATGTTAAATAAAGAATGTGATTATTTACAGTTCATTCATCATTTAACAAGGGAAGCAGTTGGGTTTTCACACTGACCTGGTTGATTTGGACACACGTCTTCCATGAATAAAATCCTCATTTTGTGTTAATTTTAGCAAACATTTGTCGGATACAAAAACAGTAAAAACATGATAGATTTGCAAAATCTGTTTGTTTGTTTATTTGTGAAATACTTTTCATAGTACTGCATGCAGAAATATCCTAGAAACAAGACCCTCCATCTCCCATTTGCAGCGATGCTAGCCTCAGCACATTGTCAACTCAATACTAAAAAGTTAGAACCATGGGACATTTGTAAATGACTGAGAGTCCCACGGGGCTCGTACAGGGGAGCCGAAGGCTTGGCGAATAAGAATAATTATGGGTGTTTTAAAATGCAGTTTGTGCAAATAAGGGTTGAATAATAATGAGGTGATTTCTGTTCTCCTGTGATCTTTTTAAAACCCCTGATTCAGTTTCCATCAGCAGAAATATCACACACACACTCAAACATATTAAATTTAAAGAATGCACTTTCAGCTTTGTTTGTTCGGAGATTCTCGTGTGTTTGTGTCTGTTCCCATTCGCACCTCCTTGATATTTAAAGCATAGCAGGTATCTTGGAATTTATTAAGAGCTGCAGAATTAATGGACCAACATAACCACAAAGCTATCTGGGTTACCAGCAAAAGCTATACTGTAGAGTTTAGCTTTATTTTTCTTATGGATTTTGTTCCAGTATCGACAATTATTATTTTTTTGTTCATAAATAACCTTGTCTGAATGAGGGCATGAAAGCAGAAACATGATTTTAGCTTGTAAATGGGAAAATGTTCCACAGAGGTTGCTCAATATATGCAAAAAAGTATTTCTGATCATAAAGTATGCACTAATTTATTTATTTGCAACATATAGACTTTGTTATTAAACTGCAAGGCAACTGCTTGTTGTTCCAGCTGCAGTCTGACAAATCGCACTGAAAATCTGCCATTTTACCAACTGACTGTGGCACAGTATCTTTTCTAAGCGAGCAAAACTGCTGAATCCAATGTCCAGGGAGGATAATTATGGTTAAATCGTTTATTCGTACCATTTTTCTATAAAATTCATGGTGTCACACCATACCGAGCACAAATACGCAAACAGAATCCTGAAAACGATTCCAATTAAATAAAAACCTGTTATGTCATCCTACCTGTCGTGATCTCGCCCGACGCCCCAGACACGGATGCTGCTGATTGGTTGAGAGTGGAGCAAACTGCGATCATCTGGGTCAATCAGAGTTAACATTCGATCTTGAAGCACCAACAGCATGCTTTTACCCTGGAATAATGCACACAGGGACACTTTCAACCTGCAGCCCAAAGCTGATTACGGTTTCTCATTGATTGAAAAGTCTGCAGCAGTGTTTACTCTCTCCACGTTTTCTGTCTTCACATCAGAATAGAACCAAGGCGAGGTGTTGCGGTGGCTCACTCCATTAGCTTGCAGCAAGAAGATTCTAGTTTTAAACCTTCAACTTGTAGAGGTTTCATGTTCTTGCCATTGCCTTCCTATTCGTTGCCATCATCACCTGTAACTCTCTTCTTTAAACGTTCACTTCCGCTGTAGACTTTATCAAAAACACTTGTTTCGCACAGTTATTGGCAATCACACTGACCTCTCCCCAGACTCCAGCTGAGTCTCTTATATCCCTTCTGCAGTAGGACAGTTGTCTGATGCAGTGGTGGACAGCCACGCTGCTCCTCCCCTCACAGAGGTCCTGTTCTGCCATCTCCACCCAGCCCAGAGAACGCACCGGAAATGACTGAAAGAGAAACACAACAACTTTTGTTCAGCTGATCTGGGCTTGTCGAGTGTAATGTTTTTTTTTTTTTTTTTTTTTAATCAATCTCTGGATGAGCAACTTACAGATGTATCTAGAGAAGGATATTCACATTTGAATAGGTGGCAGTAATGTTATTAAACAAACAAAAAAAAAAAAAATAAAGATACCCAATTCACATAAACTCAGATCTGATCCAAGCTGGATCAGATCAGATTCAGTACATGCCCACAATCTGATGTAGACAAACCACCCTCTGTCTTTTTGAACTCTTTCTCTCCATCTATCTCATCAAAAAGATGAGAATTAAGTAATAAAATTAAGGTTAGTAAAAATAATAAGACAAATATAAAATCGGTAAAGATACAAAAAACTAATAGCATGAATCAGTCTTAATAGTCTTATATGCATTATTGCTTTTTGCTGGTTTAGTTAAACTTCTTCCACAAGGGGGCGCTAAAAATCTTAACAACTGTTTTCTCAAAACTGACCACCAAGTGACGCTGCAACAAAAATAGAGAGAAAGAAAGGAACCAACACTGATCTGGGTTACGTAATTTCAAACACACCCCTGTGAGTGAGTTTCTCTCATTAAGCAATAAGAAATGTATATTTTATCAAAAATAAACATTTAAACTGTATCATAGTTATTTGAATTTGAAATCTCGTGTTGATTGCTAATAATAGTGTCTTTATAGTTTCACTTAATTCACTGTTTTTCAGGCATTGCACTGCTGCAACTTACAGTGGAAACCCAATGCTTTACAGTTTTAAACCAAACAGTTTTATAACCTTTAATAATCAAGCTTGTAATTCATGTTGATTTATTAACACCTGATATCCACAAGAAAGCAACTAATAAATAACAAGGTTAATGTCAACTGCTTGTGTTATGTTCAAGACCTATTTTTTTTTTTTAATTATCTGATGTCAGTGACATTATTAGGACAAACCTGGTATTTTTGAAGTATTATCAAATGTGCTAGAAGTTATTCAGGTCATGTGCTGCAACAAATCGCCATAAGCTGTATAATAAGGTTGTAATCCGCATTCATTTTTTAAATAAAAACCAACACTGTTTTTCATCATGTCAGACTTCAGACTGTTTTTTAAGGTCACATCATTTCTTATTCAAATAAGCCACATCCCAGAGACAGTGCCAAACTACTAGGTTTTGCACATTAGCATTTTTCTGTTCACATTATGCTCATCTTTGTGCCTGGTTACCAGCTTTCTCTGTTATCTTTTTTTCCAGTTATATTGACTCAGATTCCAAGTAATTTATCCAACAGTTTATAGCAAAGTGCTGATCCACCCCAGATGTTTGCTTTCAAAATATTTTTGGGGTGCTTCTTCAATACAAAGCTTGTTAATGACCAAACTCTTAAATTGGGCGGCAAACCTTCAAGCTGGAATGTTTATGTTAACAATAAGCAATTATCCCACCAGGTTTGATGCCTTTTTGAAACATATTCCTGGCATAATCCATCATAATAAGCCTATATATTTCAGAAGATTGCTGGTTGGTATAATGCGAGCTTACCATTGCCTCTGGATCGGAGAATGTGCTGTTAAGGTCCACTGTCTCAAGCTGAGCTGGAGGGCTGCAGAAAGTTATGAGACATGAGGGATGTTCATGAGAAGTTTACCAAAGAAAACTGGTGAAAGCTGTGTGTAGCACACACACACAAATAAATAAATAATTTAAAAAAAATTCAACATGTTGGTTGTGTGCATATAATGCCTTCAGATGTATTAAAACTAAAATATAAATCATTTTATGTCTTACATTGAGCTTTCCAGTCACTGTGCTCACTGAAAACTTTAGCATAGTTTAATGTGGGTTTTTGTGCAGCTTTATTTGAGACGGGTCAAGACAATTTTTTTTAATTACTGGTTTGATTTTTGATATGAGCAAATTTCTTTAAGCAAAGAATCTTTTCTTATCCCTTAGTCACAGGCTTAAGCTATGTTTCCTTTTCTTTCTCATTCAGTAGTTTTTGTTTTGAAACTTCTTTGAAGTTGCAGTAAGTGTCTTGCGAGATTGCAAAAAAGAACACAAAATTACCACTGAAAAACTGTGCTCAATTAAAGGTTGCACTTTTTTCAGTGTAAGATTGTGCTATTACAAGGAAAGATTAATTTAGCTCAAGACACTTAAATGTCCAGGAGTGCCAACATTTCTGGAGTGTGCCGGTTATCTGTCCATGACTTACTTGAGTTTAAGAGAGGCGTAGCGGAGTGTAGCTCCTTCAAATGCTTTAAGACTGGGATCTGGGTAAACTGGATAGTCCTTCAAGTCCTGAAGACGAAGGAGAAAAAACAGGAATTGTTGGAGGAAAAGATTGAGTTCTGACAGGTTTTTAAAAAAATGGTTTTGGTTTCCTTTACTTTGTGACAGCTGGCAAACATTTATTTTATTTTATTTTATTTTATTTTAATTCAGCTTGAGACACATTTTCTCTGTTAGTTGGATATGTTAAAAGCCATGTTCATATATCCAGCAAAAAAAAAAAAAAAAAAGAAAAAAATTATATTGAAAATTTGGCATACTTTTGATGTGGGAGTGGTAGTGCTGAGAACTGGATTGGGAGAGAAGAGGCCTTTGGAGGGTGAGGAGGAGGAAGAGGACGGGGAGGAACCAGACGGAGAAGGGACCGGCTCCACTGAGCTGTCAGATATCAAACTGCTCGGGCGCTGGAAACAAGAAAGAAAAGATGCAACAAAACACAAAGAAGTAATGCATCGAAACAAACTGACATTTATCAAACAGCATCACTATTGTGTAGCTTCAACCAAAAGAACCTTGTGATATGCTACATAAATCTTGAAATATGTTTGAGTCCTTTCCTCTACATGTATAAGTTTGGGTTTCATTAACATTTCAGAAAAAAAATAAAATTCAAAAAGTACCAAATTAGATAAAACTCAGGTTATTCAACTTTATGTTTTAGATATGACTGAATATTCTTCAGGATTTCTTACTATGGAGCAGGATTCACAGTTTCATCAGTTAAAGCGATTCATTAAGTTCCCATCAGAACATCACCAATACCACCATATTTGTCTGTTTAATTCTGTCTTTCGCCCATTAATATATTAGTTTTACTTCAGACGTTACAGAATGAGCACCTCCCAAAATGTTACACTTTTTGTTTTGCTAGTCCAGTTTTGGTGAGCTGCGGATTTTTCTTAACTCATGATTTGCAAATGTCTTTAGTACATGATGTCATGATGTTTTCCTATTTCAGATATTTTATCCTGCTTTACAATGTCAGACAGGTTCTGTTTGATTCTACAGATATTGTGAAATTAAATTGATCTTTCCAAAAACTGCGTGCAGTTTTTCACATAGCTTTCTCCCTTTAACTATTGAAATCATCGTTTAAACTTTTCATTGTGTAATTCCTATGGTTATAATCGTCTAAAATTAACATTTGTTTGATGCTTAAGAGTTCAGGTGTCTCAAAAAAAAACAAAAAAAACTGAAGAAATGCATAGGGGAGCAAATACTTATTTATAGCATTGTGAATACACAAACACCATAAAATTCACCCTATCATGTCTTGCATCTAGCAGTCCTCTTACCTCATTTGGTAGCTTAAGGGAGTCTTGTGTTTCTTTTTGTGGGTCATGCTCAGAGTCTGGCGCATTGCTAGAAGTGGTATCTTGGTTTCCAGAGGCAACGGGTCGGTCATACTGTGTAGTGCCGGTGGGAACGTGCCAGAAATAGACTTCGGATGAGTCTGAGATCTCCCGCCAGCCTGGGGGCAGATCCCCTTCAGCCCATACATCTGCTGATGGATGACAGGGATATGCAGTTACATATATTACACATGAGGATATCATCAAAATGTACACAAAGGAACTACGCTCATAGATAAGCTCAATAAGGCCTTGTAATGCAAGTGTTCAGTCAATACAAAACACCACAGATAGAAATAAGAACACAGAGGATAAATATCACTAATAGTCTGAAATATCACTAATAGTCTGTGTGTGTTCAGTTTCTGTTGTCATGGCAAAGCCTGAGCTCATAACCCGTGGCAAGGCCCAATAGTCACCAATCAGTCTTGCTTTCTCTCTGTTGGCTTTATGTTACTCTGTATACCCTAATATTAGCGAGATAATACTTTAACATACATGCCAGAAAATCCCCTCCCCTCCAATTCTTCTCTGCTTTTTCACGCCCTTCTCTCTGCAGCATCCTGTTCTATAACACCGTATTTCCTCTCTGCACCATAAGGCTGCTCAAGGGGGCCTTTAAGCCTCCAACATTATTGCTGTAGTACCTTGCTTGGTTAAAGTGTGTCTTTGTAAAATTACAGATCTGTCAAATGGAGGTAGAAGGATATAGAGGAAAGATGGTGCAATTGGGGTATGATTAGAGGAGGAAAAAGAAATTAAAATTCTTTAAATAAAAAAATCGGATGAAAGGATAAACATAACAAACCTGTCTCATTTGGGCTCTGTGGAGAGGGTGACTCTTGAGACAGAGTGGTCCAGCTGGAGTCTTCATCCTCTGATGGTGTGTCAGGAGTCAAATCCATTTTCAGGCCCACTTTAGGAAGGCCCGTCTCTGGCGCCGGTTCCTGCAGGGGCGGAGATACCCAATTCTTGGTAGGGGTGCTTTTTTCAGCAGCTCTGGCTTGCTTAGGGGAGAATGGAGGGTATTGCTGCAAAAACTGATTCTCGTTGTTGGGGTGCAACTCCACTTTGATCACCCGGGGCTGGGAGGTTCGAGTTGGCTTTGCAGGACTACGTGGACTAGCTTGCACTTGGGGACACAGCTCTTCTCGAATTGGCGCTGGGGCTTGATTCTGGAGGTGGTTGAGGTTGTCTGACACCCATTCTGGGCTGTTTGCAGAAGAGGAGGAGGTGGAGGAAAGAGGCGCCTCAACCACTACCGGCAGTAGGGGCTGTCTCGGCGTTGGGGTGGGCTCATCTTCCTCCTCGTCTTCCTCCACGACAGACTCCACGTTATCCTTTTCCTCGTGACCGTTTTGCTTGCAGTTGGTCTTCTCCTCCTTCTGACTGTCTCTTTCTTTGGCAGGGCTGTCCTGTTCTTTTTCGGATGCAGGCAGCTGCTTCTTCTCCTCTTCCTCTTCTTCCTTCCCCTCTTTGTTTTCCCAACTGGGGTCCAGATCCCAGCATTTGCCGTGGTACTCCAAAAAGCTTTTGGTTCTTCTACGAAACGGAGGAAGCTGAGAGTTGTCCTTCCCAAACTCCAGCCAATCTGAAGTCGGATTATTGAAGAGATCATTGTGAATTTTCTCCACAGTATTTGCCCTGCTCAGCTGTAGCTGCTGGCTCTCAGCTCGCCTCTGCATGTTAGCTCCATTCTTGGCTAGTTTGGGGTTAGTTGTGTTGAAGGAGGAGGAGGATGAAGAAGAGGAAGAGTAGAGGGCAGAACTGGATGAGGACTTGGTTGGGAGTCCTCTTCCTCTGGTTACTGGTTGGTACTTAGAGGACAGAGCAAAGTTGTCACTTATCCCCATGGCACTCCGCACAGTGGTCATGGCATACCTCTGACGGCTCTTGGGCAAAGTGGCCGAGCTCCCGGTTTCCATCGACTCCTTGATGACGTCGCGACCAAGCAGCTGGTTGTAAGATGAGCGAAGACTCAGAGAGGTGGGAGGGGTGGCTGAGGGTGTACTGCGATTTGCCAGACCCCCAGTGGAGGGGGTGGAGCCAGAACGGGAGAGGGGCGGAGTTTGTACTGACATCATGTCTGACTAGAAATACACCGCAAGGATGGAGCTGTTGGGAGATGGAGAGCAACAGAAAGAAAGAAAGCTGTCAACTAAACTGAAGCACACACTTTTATACTAGATTAAGATTGTTTTAATAAATAAATTTTAAAAAAAATCTAAATTTCATAACAGCAGGTCACAGCTGTCCCAAATTGTGATTGAAAATCGGCCACAACACCTCTTACTGGAGCATCTCTGATTATTAATTCAGTGTCTGATATCACATCTCATTGGCTGCAGCTTAAACAGGCTTCAAAAAGAACACATTAAGACACTGCTAAGATCCTGTAGAAAGAGACGAAGAGCTGAGAAATACAGCATCAAAGTCACAACGCTGAAATAGACTCGCATGATGCCCAGAATGACTCAGACTCTCGATCCATTAAATCAGGACTCACTTTCAAAGGGGAAGCTGAGGAGTAAAGCTGGCCTGTGGGGAAGAGAGGTGTCAGGCAGTCCTGCTAACTAGCTGTCTCTTTTATCTCTGGGTGGATCAGCTCTGCGTTGCGGACTAAAGATGGCTTGATAGCAACAAAGAGAGTGGTAGAATAATATTCCAATCAAAGGCGTGACACATACAAAATATGGGTTACATCACTAACTAACCCACCTGTAACCCCTTTGGAAAAGCAGTCGGGTAAACATGTCTAGACACGCAAACCAAACGGATAAACATCCTGCCACCTAATCACAAACAAACCCGGCTCAAACATTGCTGCAGTCATCACAGCCCTTTTGTCTTAAAGATATGGAAAACTCGAGCACAGCAGATTTTAAAGCATGTCATTATCATGGGAAAAAAGCCGGGGCAGAATTGAAACGAGAGCAGAATATGTAGACGGTGCATTATGCTGCTGCGGGTCCTCTATCTGCACCCGCCCCCCTGGGTGGCGGCCGTGTTGTTCCCGTGAGCCACACAACAACCTGTCAGTGCTGAATCTGTGTTCATCTGCGGGTTTGTGTCTCAAACACAATCAACAGGTTCAAACTACCGGCACCAAGGTTTCCACTGTCACAACAAAACCTTTATTGTCATGCTGGATTAAATACCAATTCAGCCAACAGATCAGCTCTTGACTTTAGATGAAAAACATACTTTCCAATGCCATGCAAATGTATTTATAGCCCTTGAACTTTTCCCACATTTTGTCACTTTACAACTTCAAACTTCATTGTTTTAGTTTTTTCAAAATGTGTTAAAAATACAAGCCTGTAAATTATGTCAAGTACTTGTATTCTGTTACCTTTACTTCGATTCCTCTGAATACAACCTCGTGTCACCAATTGCCCCCAGAAGTCACCTGATTAACAAATAGAGCCAATCTCTTTTTAATCTAAGCTCACTATAAATCCTGCTGTTCTGTGAAAGACTCTGAGTTTTTTTTTTTTAGAGATTATTAGAGACCAGACCTGGTATCTGGACCTGGACAGGTCAGGGAGAGATTTAAAGCAAGTTCAGACACAACAAAATCACCCAAGCTTTCAACATCCCATGGAGTCAGGGGTCTCCACCCCTAGTCTTCGAAATTTACTGTGTTGCATGTTTCAGACCCATCCCTGCTCTAACACAGGTCAGAGAATAAATTGATTGAACTGCCCCTTCAGCATGCCATCAAACTTGGCAAATGCCTGCTAATGAGCCATTCATTTGATTCAGGTGTGTAAGAACAGGGACGCATTGAAAAGCCGCAGGACAGTAGATCCTCGAGGACTACGGTTGGAGATCCCTCGTTAAGTCATCACCTGAAATAGAAAGAGTATGGCTAAATTTCAAACCTAAAATGATATAGCAATCCATCTAATCTGACACCCACATAAGAGGAGCATTAATAAAGAAAAAAAAAACAGCCAACGTGGAGGAGCTGCAGAGATCTACTGTCAAGACAACTATTAGTTTTTCTCTTCACAAACCTGACTTTTATAGAAGTGTGACAAGAAAAAAGATAGCAATAAGAAGGAGCTTACTTCCAGCAGTTTACAGGATACATCAAACATGGAACAGTTGGTCTGGTCAGATAAGGATACAACTGAACTGTTACTGCCTGCATGGGTGCAGGAAAACTGACACCAGCCTCTCCCTGAACATAGTGTCTCCACAGTAAGAGACATGATGCTGTGGAGGAGCTTTCCTTAACAGGGTTAGGGAAACTGATCAATGTTAATGGGAAAATGGGTCAATCCTGAAATAAAACATGTTAGAGGGCACAAAAGACTTGAAGCTGGGAATGACGGTTCACATTTTAGCAGAACAACAAGCCTAAACATAAAGCCAGACGTATGGATTGGTTTGGATCAAAGCATATTGTTCAGTGAGAATGGCCTACTCAAAGTGGAGACATAAATCTGATTCAGAATATGTGGCAGGATATGAAAATGGATGCAACAGAAAATGAGTGATTTCACAAAGAATAAACAAAAATATATTTGTGTAAAGTTTGTAAAATTAGTATTCACTATAATTAGAGACTGCAGGCTCTATAACATAATATCTCAGGGGGACTGACAACAAAATGCATGCCAACATTTTTTAATGTAAATTTGAAAATCAAATTTTCTTTCCACTTCACAATTACACAGTATTGTGTGATGGTTGGTCACTTAAAAGCCCAATAAATTATATGTAGGTTTTTGGTGGCAACTTGACAAATTTCTAAAAGTTCTCAAGAGTTTTGGTGAAGTGACATTGTATAGAGTAAATTCTACAAACCGATGAAATAAAATGGTTAAAATGTCAGTAAAAACTATTGTAGCTTCACGTCGTTACTGATCATGTGGACAAACTGCATCATCAGTCAACACACAAACAGCAGACCTTTCCGCCTGAAACCCTCCCCTCCGCGATGCAGACAGGTCTCTGGTAGTTACGGGCTAAGTGGGGCAGAGACAGGATGCAGGGAGAGGAGGAGAAAGGAGGGTTATTACAGGGAGAAAGGGAGCAGAATGACACAGCAGTTTGCAGGACAGTGGGACACAGTCAACACAAAGAGGCTGTTATGTTTCCTGCAAAGTCGCCCTCAATAAATCTGCTGTGCATCATGCCAGGGGAAGTTATTCAGGAGATGGAAAGATGTTACCAGCAGAATCTCTGAACATCATCTCAGTCTGAGTTTAAATGCTTTTAAACTGTAACATATATTCGAATTTGAGTTTATAAGGAAATCCCCCCCACCTGTCATGACCTTTCTCACAAATGTACTTGAAAAGACGAAATGCAATATTTTTGACATACATATTCTACCATCGTCTCTATAACTGTGGAGAAAAACATCAGAATCTTCTGTTGATTCCTAATCAATTTGCACTCATAAGAGTGTTTTTACCTGAAGATTTTATTAGCTAATTTCAAAAACAGGCTTCCTGGATTAATCATGTCACATTTTAGAGGAAACCAGCTAGTTATGACGCGTCTCCTCCCTCAACTCTGAGCTGCTCTGCTTCTAGGAAAAAGAAGAAGAAGAAGAAATGCAACAGATGAAAGCACAAGCTGGGGAGAAATTGAACTTGCAAAAGTCGATGATGTCATGGGTGGAGTATTCCTGCGCCTGCTTTTCTTACAGCCTCCGTAAACTCCCTCCGTGAGAAACCAGGGACAACCTGATCTAATCTCGCGTACATAAAATGCCAGGAATTAAAAGTAAAGGTGGTGCTGTAGCGAAATCTAGGGTCTAATTTTCAGGGCAGACGCAGCAGATCTTTCGCATCTCTTCTCTCTCTTCAGCCCCATCACCACCGCCGCACTGGGAGGGGAGTGCATCCCAGTTAGAGCATCTATTTACATCCACTCACCGCTTCGCTCAGCTGTCCGCGCCTCCCTTCCCTTCTCACGACGACGAGACACAAAGTAGTGGGCCGGTGTCAAGCGCTGCTTTTAAGTGCCAGTCCTGCCCGTAGCGTTGAGCCGGGCCGCCCGCATCACATCATCCCTCCGCCCTCACCAGCCCCGCGGCTCGCTGCGCTGCTGGCGGCCGAGCTTTGCGCTCTCTCTCTGCGCCAGATGATCCCCGGAGCTGCGCGGCGTGGCGCTGTGGAGCCCTCTCCGTCTCTCTCTCAGCGCAGCCGGCCAATAGGAGCCGCGAACGGAAGACGCTGGGAGCACGAAGCGGAGGGACGCAGCCGTAATAATAAATCTACTGGAGTTAGTTTGCAACTCAGGTAATGAAATCACACATCATCGGGGCTGTTACATCACGCAGCACACTGAACACACACGGCTGCTCTTAAAGAGCCAGGCAAGAATCAAACTATTCTTGTTCCAAGGCTCCAACACATTTTCGTTTTAAGATTTCCGCCCTTCTTCAGACCTAATTTACAAAATTGTCAGTAAACATTTTACAGCGTAGATAAAAAGATTTAAAATTAATTTATAGATGAATAGGTGGATGATTGGACACTATAGAAACGGTATTATAAAATAAAAGGTTGTTTACATTAATGCCAAATTGTGAGACCTAGTTTGTTCATACATTGTCTTCTGGTGCCCATCTCCTGTGGTCATTGGGTGAGAGGCTGGACAGGTCACTAGTCCATCACAGGACAAACAAGCATATGTACTCACTCATAGCAAAATAAAAATTAGAAAGACCAATTAATTGTTTCCATTAATTAAAAATAAAGTCATGTTTTTGAATGCTTTGGGTACATTGGTGTGGGCGCCAAAGTACCCAAAGAGAACCCATGCATGCACAGAGGCTATTTAAGTTTAATCAAATTAGATATCATAGACTTTCACAGAAAGTCAGAAACTCAGTTGGATTTTTAAAAAAGTTTTTTACTTAAAACTGTGCGTTTCACAGAGTAAACATCCTCCTCAAAATCAACACTGGCACAGCTGGTTAACATGGTTGGCAGAGGGGAAAATTCTGAAATGGTTGCTTTACAATAAAAGACACAAAGGTTGTGGCTAGAAATATGACACTGATACAACACAGCGGAGATTAGCATTATTCCTGGTAACTGTAGTTCTTTTGAAGAGATTAATCCTACTTGTGCGGAAGCAGAGAAACCCAACCAAAGGTAATCTGAAGGGTTTTGCACATTAGAGGACAAATAAAGACATTCATAGCCTTAAAAAAAACTAAAGCTGTCAGATTGTTTTCTAACCATCTTTCAGACATAAACAAAAAAAAAACACAAACATATTCAGACCTCACAGTATATAGACACAAAACACTGACCCTTTCCTTTCAACGATGCCACATTCAAACTGAAGTACATTCCTTGTGCATGTAGCTTGGCTTTGTTTTCTTCCTATCCTATCCCTACTGTCCACTGGCAAACTCCCCTTTCTGTGCCGGGCGGATGGAGGTGAACACGTGTGGAGGATAGTGACGGAGGTTCACACAGGCTGCCGGTGCTCCACGAGTGAGAGAGGAGACTGGACTGGGCACGATGGGCCAGAGAAGAAAGCGGCTGGCGCAGGCTGTCGGCCACAGAGAAGCAGGGAGCTGATCGGATGGAGCGCATTGCTACATCTACATTATCAAGTGTGAGAAAAAAATAAATAAAAACAGCCATTATACATCAACAATGAGAAATACATGTTTCCTATTGATCAGTTGAACCTACCCCCGTATGAATTATCAGGAGGCGTCAGTAGTCTCTTTGCTTGCTTGTTTCCTGCTTGTGCGGCTCGCTTGTAAAACTCCACTGCCATCTTTAAATTCTGCTGCACCTCGATGCCGCTTTCGTAGCACTGACCCAACAAGAACAGAGCCGAGTTGTCCTGAGCACAAAAACAATCAGTTTAAGTTTTATAAGCTTCATTTTGGTCCAGAAATTAACAAACAGGTTTCATGAGTTACTTGCATTGCAGGTACAATTTTAAATGAACCAACACAGTGAAATTCTGCAAGAGTAATAATAAGTAAAAGACAGTTAAAGTATACAAACAAAGCTGAAACAGAAAGTTGTACAAAATCCTAATGAAGTAACATATGTCTGTAGTAAACTTTTCTAATGCACCAGGACGGGGAGGGCAATGTCCCAGTAAAAGCGACTGACAAACAACTACAGTGGAATTATCTAGAAGGGGACTCACTCCACTCTCTGCTGCCATCTTCAGGTACTGAATGGACTTGTGCACATTTTTGGCAGGATGCTGAGAGTAAAAAGAGGCCAGGCAGATCTGGGCCTAAACAACAGAAAAGGAAAAAAAAAGTTGTGTTAAGAAGTTCTTGTCTTATTATATTTATAGAATAATTAAGTCCAGACAAGCTGCCATAATAATAATTAAAAAAAAAATATTCTGTGATCCCAACATTTTTCTTAATTATTCAACCTCATAAGCATAATATGCTTAATTGTGGTGTTTATAATTTCTCTTAGTAAAGTTAGATAACTAAAGATTTTTAAACAATAAAAATATTCTTGAAATTTGGGCTTTTATGAATGCTTTGAAGTTAATTATTTTTTGTTTTTCACAACAGAAAAAGAAAAATCATCTAACCTGCCACAATGGTGTGACTGACCACACATTAAATCAACATAAAATCAAATGAATCAGTTGTCTTAGTTATATTATCTACAGCTGTGCTGCTCTGAAAATGGCATAATTTTAATGAAAAAGTTCAGTAAATCTAAAAGACAAGAGAATAAAGTAAGTTATTCATTAATTACGTAACAGTATTTCAATACTGTAGCTGCAAAGATTATCACATAGAGAGTTTGAACTTTTACAGAATCCCTGTCTTGATTTGTACCTTTGTGAGCCCAGCTGTAGCTGCTTCTTCCAGTAACTTAATGGCTGTGTCCACCTCCTCTGTACTCTGATGCCCCCTGTTGGCCAGCAGCAGCTTTGCATAACGATACTGAGCTTGTTTATGGCCACTGATGGCCGCAAGCTTGTAGTAGTGAAGAGCCTTACAGAGAAAAGACAAACACTTAAAATATTAAAATCAGGTTCAAAGTGAATAAATTAATATGAAAATAAATACATTAATACACAGACATAGGTTCAGATTAAATGTAATTAAAAATATTAAATTAAATATGACCTGCGTTGGGATAAGTGTCAACTGTAACTAAAAAGAGAAACTAAGGGCTTGAAAAATGGGGGGGATGTTAATAAAACCAAAACAGGTGCACAGGTGTAAGTAACCTTATTGTTTGTTTTTTTAAACAAAACAGTTTTTAAGGAATAGAGGAATGAATGAGCATTAACATCTTTCACATTAATAAAACAAATTCAACTAATGTGATGTATAACAGAGATAAAAACTAATATTTTACTCAGTTTCAGAATGTGCTTCAGCTCTGACTGGACTCTATAATATAGATAACATGTACATTGACTTTCCAATAAATAAGTTTAGGATTTGACACACAACATCCGGTATATTTATATTTTAAGAACTGCATTTCTGGTTTTTCTTATGGTCATCTATGATATAGGCCTGATTTAACTGATATTATAAGAATTGTTGTTTTGGGTTTTTTTTTTGCTAATTTTATTGTGTCAATACTTAGCAAGTATCATAAAAATGAACAATGGTCTCACCTTCTCCTTGTCCTTTCTGACTCCTCTTCCCTTCTCATAGCACACCCCCGTGTTAAACTGCGCCTTGTTGTAGCCATGCTGAGCTGAAGCTAGAAAGCAGCAGAAAGCTTCCTCATAGTTTTCTCTCTTGGCACTTTCTAGACCTGTTGCATCCACAGAGAAAGAGAAACAAATGGACAAAGGTTTCTACACATGAAGGTCTGGGTGATATTCTGAGCTGAATTTCTCAATTAAATCTTTACCAATGATGTTCAGGATTACGGGTACGCTGGTGTCTCCCACACTTCTGAGGTTGTGCGCTGCTTCTGTCAGCCTCTCGTTATCTGACACTTCCTAAAAACACAGACAAAGATAAAGATACAACAATAAAAAATAAGATTTCAACTCGATTGGGTCTGGTAATGAATACTTGAAAAAGACGATCTTTCCAAAGTTTCACCTTGTCTTTGTTATCTGTGCGTTTTTGGTTGATCTCAGTCTGCAGGGGAGAACTCAAATGTGGTTCCTCTGTGTGTGTCAGAGGCATAAAATGTATCAAACTCCATCCTCATCAAATTTTGTACAAAAACATCAAGAGTGGCATCATTCTACAGAATCTGACATTAAAGCACAGAACAAACCAGGCGTCAGTGGATCCTTGCCCAAGAGCTCCTCCTGGTGGTCGGAGAGGGAACTGTCAGAAGTCCCACTGCTGTTGCTGCTTTGAGATGGGGACTGATCTTGATTCTGTCCCTCTGGCACAGCCTGGAGACACAAGACATTTCTTCCTCTGGGCAGGACGTCACGTCTTGATACTGCTGACAACAAACAACACTTCTGCGTTGGAATACTGACCACACGAGGGTATAGGAAAAAGGGGTTATGGGATGGAGACTGTTAAACATCTCATGAATTTTGGCAGTGATTTTAATGTAATAATATCAGAGTTTAGTTGGTGTGGGTGTACTACTACAATGGTGCCAGAAAGACTCACAAATTTCCAGCAGAACGCGGTATCCGCATTTCTGAAGGGACGGGGGAGCTGTCAGCGTTCCAGCGCTGGGACTGGGCTCGCTGCCTGAAGAAAACCTGGAGTGGATCCTTCTGCAGATCTGCATAAACAGCACTGCCACCGCTCCCTGTGGAGAAACCCACTGTCACGAGAACATCTCCACTGTCTCTGTGCTAGGAAACCCTGAAAGTATTCCAGAAGTGGTCAGCATTGTGGCACTAAGCTCAGGGGCTTTCACTTCCTGGTTTTACGTTAGTGCGATTAAAATTAGTCCTCTGGTTGCTGATTTCTGTCAAACAGAAAGCCAGACTTTCAGTGTGTACACTTTTTACGTCTTTCTGATAAACTACCACAAGCCAATTACTACAAACTCGATATTGGAACATATATTTTTTAAACACAAACATATCCTTGGGTAATTATTGATATCTAGAGATATGAATCTTTGATTAAGACCTACCCATCCCACAGCATCCAGGGCTGTGTAATTTCGAAGTTCAGCATGAAACTGAAATGTCTTTTCTTTCTTCCTCTTCTTCCCATCATCCTCCTGGGATCTGCATATTAACAGAAGAAAAAAAAAAAAGATACATCTCTTTTTTTTTCCATCTCACAGTACACAATGTCGGGAATTTTCAGTTGGAGCTGGCTCGGTTTATTTCTGCTTCCCGTTAACGCTGCTTATACTAAAACACACACGCCGATGATGCTGGCTGATGCAAGCAGCTGAAAATGAGTCTGCATCGATGCAACAGGTTCAAACAGTGGCTAAAGGAGAGAAAAAGTCTGTATCTGAGGTTTAAATTCATCCAAACCTCATGAATTAAATAACTGTACCAACAGCTTTGGAGGAAAAAAAAATAGAAATGTTTAAACTGCAGAGTTATTATTTTAAAACCAATAATCTTGTCGTCAAAGCATGGACGAAGTGAAAAACTGAAACAGAAGCAATGAAGGGGAAGGCACCTGTTGTCGAAGGAGTGTCGAGAAGTAGAGAGAGCAGCTGAGCCACTGATGACCTCGTCCTCCACATGGTGGTTCTGGGGGAGTCGTAAGGTACCACTGCCATGGCAACGATGGAGTGCTGCATGGTGGCAGAGTGGTGAAAAAAAAAACAAAAAAAACAGCAAGTTACTCAGTTAAACTCAAATATCCAAGTTTTCATTTTATAGATAAACAGCTTATTAAATCCCCAGAGCTACAACATGCACTTTGTAGTCCTAAATAATAAAACTACAAACATGGCTCTGGAAGCCATTAAAGCTACAATTATGTAACTTTTACAAAAATATGTATTTCTGTGAAAAGATCGATCTCCTCCTCCTCCTCCTTCCTGAGCTGCCATTGCTATGTGCAGAAATATACCATTCACGGTAAAAGTTGCAGAGCCAGGAGGAGTGCGAAAAATACTTAGACTGCTAAAATCCTGACAGGATCATCATACACTGGCAAAATATTCCTTAAAACATAAATTAGGATTTGTAAAACCCTAATCATGTCTGTGAAAGTAAAACAGAAACATTTACAACACATTTCAGCACCTGAATCACTTTAAATCCTGTTCAGCCACTACAAAATATTGTAGTGGCTGAACTACAATATTTTGTAATATTGTAGTTACAATATTACAAAATATTGTAATATTTTACAATATAATTAGGGTTATTGTAATAACCCTAACCCTAACCCCTAACCCCTAACCCTTGATTTTTTTTCTACTCTAAATATAGGCTTAAGACCAATTTTGTGAAAATGTTTTTTTTTTTTTTTTTTTTGTAATTCAATAGGATTTTTCGGCTATTAGACAAAACTTGCTATCCATAGCTGGTTGTTATGCTTCTTTGAACCATTTGTGGATTTTCCTTAAAATCTACAATATGTGTTTGTTTAATCTGAATGTACTTCTGGTGTTTCTTTGATTTTCTTAAACAGACCTTCAAACCGATGTTCCTCACTCTCTAGTGCTTACCCTGCTCAGTAGTTTTTTATGTTTTTCTTTGATATAAAACACTGTCTTGTTCTTGCTCACACTCCGCCTATTGTACTGGATAGAAATTAGGATGAAATTAGGCTAGGCAGGAAGGCAGGAAGTTAACTTCACTGAACAAAAATAAACCTTCAAGAGGATAGAAAGCAAGCTATGACTTGCTTTAATGCAAAATAGTGCACGTCAACGTTAAAAATGCTACACAGAAAGCATAATTAGTACGAGTTTACCTGTAACTAGCTAGCAATAAAAACGGCACAAGATAAAAGTGTAAAATAAAAACTTTCACTTCTAAAGGATCAATGACATTTCTCTCACCTCTTCCGACTAAACCTTGAACTCTCCACATCCCGGTTCGTCCTTTGGTGCAGCTTTAACTACTGGCTTATTACGGAAAATACATGTTTAATGATAAAGAATCGCTTCCGAAGCGCTATAAACAGGCAGCAGTCGCTGTTTATCCCTCTTTGTTTGGTGGCAAATAAAAAAAAAAAAAAACAATAATAAAAAGCTGTCACGAGATGTGTCGGAAGTCAAGAAAACCGGAAGTAGGGCAGGTGACGCAACCGTGAAAGTTTGAGAAAGTGGTGCAATGCAGAATCATTGCACCACCTATTGGTAAATCGGGGAATTTCAGCGGGAAGGAAAGCGCATGAGAATGCAAAAAAAAAAAATCTGACTTTCTTTACACGGTGCAATTTAGTGAGCAAAATTAGTTACACCGTGTTATCAAAAGCAAACAAGAAACCTTGGCAAGAGAAATGCTAAGAAAGGCGCAATATCCCTGAAAATCCCGTTGTACAGCAAATTAACAACATCTGAAAGACATATTTCTTAAAATTGAAAAAAAAAATAAATAAATTAAAAAAAAAAAATAAAAGCCCTGACACAACACTTCAGATTATTCCTCATTCTGTTGATTCATCTGCGATTTGAAAAAGTCTCTGTGACGCTAAACCTCTTTGGAAATCACCTCTTTTGTAATATTTTTTGCTGAATTGAAGAACTGTTTTAAATTTCTCCCTATTTCTTCATTTGTTTTACTTATGAGGACCAGACAAATATAAAAAATGACTTGCAGAATGAATCTAATTTTTGGTAAGCATTTTCAATATGTTGTCTTCAAGCTGGACTATAAATAAACAAATTGCAATGCAAACTGCATTGCAAAACCCACAAAAGTTAATAAGTCGCATGTTTATTCATAGTTTTCATACAGAAAACTGTCAACTTACAAACACAACTCAAGCAATGTTTTAAATTATAGCCTTACTCCAACCCTAACAACCTATGTAGCTGTAAAAAAATATGTGATAACTACATAAAAGTTATTAGTCATGTCATAATGTTTTTTTAATGGACATTTTTTTGTAATATTTTTAACCAAAATTAGAAAACAGTCCTAAAGTAGGTCTTTTGAGATGAAATTAAGGACATCTTAGTCTGGAGAGATCTTTTTTATGGTATGTAAATGTGCATATGTGATGTAACCACCGCTATTTGAGTTCAGTCAAAAAAATTGGCCAAAATATTAAGAAAATCTTCAATTTCTATCTTATTCTTTTGAAGAATTTAGTTAGAATATTTATTTTTGTTGTATATGGATATTTGCAGCCCCAAATCTCCAATCCAAACTCACATGTGTATGGGAATGTGCATTTTGATTCCCCACCCTCCCTTTTTTTATAATGTTCCATCATTATTGGTAAAAATAGTAAGACCAGTCATCACTATCTCTAACAGTCTGATTAGGAATAAACCCCCATTGGCTTTGCAAGTCTTAAACTTTTCTTCTGGATCTGCTGACTCACAGACCCTCAGGATGCATTGATGCTTATTTCTGAAGATTTTCTCTGCAGATAAAAAAGGTCGATAAAGTGGGGAATAATTAGAAACCTTCTGATTCATTTCTGGATTGAGGCTCACCAGTTGTTTTACTTTGCCCATCCGGGTGATTAAAAACGTGACGCAGTCTCCAACATCTTACTGGAACCACAGCGTCTTCCAGTCAAGAGGGGCCTGGACAAAACAGGACGGCACAAAGGATGAGATATGCACTTGTGATGTCAGGTCCAACTTGGAGTGACTCACTCCTTGCCCTGTTGCCATGGTGACGCAATCATCAGGTCTTTCACTTCCTCCTCGGGCGAATCGCCTGCAGTAGAATGTAATGTTAGCAGGGTCTCTGCACAGCCAGAAACTGTTTACTGGTCTGCCTGAGGCTATATTTGTCAAAGCAATATGGAAAACATCGGCCTGAGCTGAAAAGGGACTCCCACCAGAGCTGACTAATTGAGCAGTTTGTTTTTGCTCCTACTTCATGTTGTGTTTGACATTTTTACAAATGTAAAGCAGCAAAGGGACTCAAGAAGCACTAAGCTGCTTCTGAAATCTTGTTTTGCTTTTATGCATTCCCAGTTCATCAGCACACTCCTGACTTTGAACTCTCCTACTTTTTTTTCATCAAAGAAGCAACTTCACAAACAGTATAGTAGAGAGCCACAACTTTTTCTCTGACATATTTGAAAGATGCTGCAGGTGGAAATGCAAATGTCCCTAGTATTCCCTCCTGAATTGTTGCAGAATAATTTCACAGTTACAAGCAGGTATAAACGCAAATATTTTAAAATAAATGCTGTAAATTCACTGGTAGCCTATTGCAGCTAAAGTTTCATGTCATGTTTTTGCTGCTGAGCTCCTGACTGTAGGCTGCACCCTGTTCATCAGATTCATCCATAGCATGTGTTTATTCATCTAGAGCAGGGGTGTCAAACTCAGTTTCACCCAGGGCCACTTCAGCATATTGGCCACCCTCAAGGGGCCACATTGACGGTACAAATCAGGAGTGCATCCCTGCTCAAACTCATGCTCTTTCCACTGTTCCTGGTAGATGATCCAAAATTTGTTAGAGACTAATGTCAACGATTGGCATGGAACAATGTCAAATACTTATACCTCAGATCCTCTCAGAGAGCACAGTAACTTGGTGAACAATCTGTCAAACTTATACTTGTGCCTAATTTCACATTACAGTCCATAAACTAAGCCTGGGATCAAAAAATTTTTATTGAAGATGTCATTAGCAGAGACAAATGGTTCTACAGAGACTTGGCTAAATGGCTAAAAAATAAAATCAATACTTACAAATAAAAAATGGTTAGGAAGCGCATTACAAACCTTTGGTTGAAATGGCGCGTTAAATTCAAGTCTCCATTACAGACGGGAGAAAACTAAAGAGAATGCAACTTTGTGTTAATCCATTTGAGGAGCCAGCAGTTTATCTTGAGGAAATAAATGACAATGCAAAAGTTAGTTAGACTGTAACATGCGCAGTCCGCTGCTCAACCACTGCGGACGCGGCTCTGCAGTGGCGAGAAGCCGTAATGTTGGCTGGTAACAATTGGAATGCATTGTGGGAGATGTAGTTTGTATGTAGTCAATTCGTGCTCAANGGAATGCATTGTGGGAGATGTAGTTTGTATGTAGTCAATTCGTGCTCAAAACCTATTTTCAATCATTGGCCTATAAAATGCTGGGGGGGGGGCTACATAAAATGACATGGCGGGCCACATGTGGCCCACGGGCCTTGAGTTTGACACATGTGATCTAGAGACTAATTGTGCCCAATATCTATTGCATTTGTCAATTGCATCACATTCAGTCAAATATGATTGATCTGTATCAACTTCTTAATTTTAATGATTAACAAAGTAACTGCAGCTACCAACACTTGAGTGAAGCAAATTAATTACTCTTCATTTTATTTCAAAACTTCAGACTGAAGGAAAGTGATTACAAATACTTGATATATGTTAAAAAATATTCATATTGTTAAATAACTTACAGTTATGCACTGCTTTGTGTTGGCTTCTAACATAAAATTCTCACAAAATAAAAAGTCAATACTTGAAAAACAAGGAGTTGAATTTGGGAGAACTCAGCGTAAGGATGAGTAGTTACTGAACAGTGCCGTTATGCTTTGCTTACCTGAATGTAGTGCCAGCCTTTACAGTGGCTGTAGTATTAATAACCCTTTTACTTTTCACATTCTGTCATATGCAGCAAATAATGCCACACACGTTCTGGGTAGTGTTTCTACCGGTGTGGTATATCTGAAAATTTTCACTGACCTTTTCAAAATTCTTCCAGTGGAGTCAGATTTGATGGAGAGAGCGTCTGTGAAAATCTACTGTTAAATCTTGACAGTTTCCCAAAGTTTCGTGGCAGTGCATTTTTTTTTTCTTGGTTATATGAAGTTATTTGGATGAAGTTATTTAGTGAACTTCATCACATCCCTTTGCAATTAAGTGCTGTTTATTATAACATGACCAATAAGTACCCTTTAAATGGACTTAAAGGTGTAGGTG
>NW_006799965.1:254350-305181 GCF_000485575.1 Poecilia formosa | reverse complement strand
TTACTACTGCTGCTGAAATACTATAATATGTTGAATAAACTGTTGCTGAATTTAATAGAGGTTTTCTGACTAAGGCCCAGTGCATGCCAGGAGCATATGTGAACATTTAGGAGGAACTCTACTGACAGCAGAATCAAGAAAAATACCTGCTATTTTGTAAATAAGATATGTAATATAAAGCTAAAAAGTTTCTCCCCATGGCCCTGTAATGATAAGTGGATATAGGCAATGGATTGATGGCTGATTTGTTTCTTTAATAAACGTAAAAGGAAGAGTCTTGTGGTATATAATATAGGTGGCAAATGGGAAAAACTTTAGGAATACTGAAAAAAAAAGTTAAAATGAGTAAATAACATTCAATATATACATATGACAAATGCCAAAACTTTTGTGATTCTCCGGAGGACTTGATTGATTGTGATTTGCTTTAAATATTCTTGGATATGATGAAGCTTCCTATAAAGCCATGTCCATCTTTTCAATGATCACTCCGAGGAATTGCACATCCTTATATCTATGAGTTACCGATCTATCCGTATCTAAAAGGAAGAGAATTTAATTTGGCACTGTGTGAGTTTTAGAAACACAGTTCAGCCACACCTCAGCCTCAGAATGAATGACACACAGACATCATAGATGTCAAAGGAGATTTCGGTTGGGAAAGTCTAGGGAGCCGAAACATAAAATCTCAAGACAGGAGAGCGATAAAGGCAGGAGGCCAGAGAGCTAAAATGAAAAGGTGGGAGTGGAGGAGAGAGAAATGAAAACGAGATGCGAGACCCTCTGAGGCCTGGATGGTGTAGAAGAAGGTGGAGAGAGAAAAACACGAGGCCTGAGATGAAAGGTATGAAAGCACCAAAGCAGGGGGATGAGTTAAAGCAACACTCTCTACACGCATGTGTCTTTTTTTTTTTTTCCTCTCTGTGCTCCACATGTTTCCAGAGCTCAATAAAGGTTGACTTGACTCACTACTACCAATCTCTCTTTGATCCTGAAGGCTGTGGGGCAGGCTCGCCCAGAGAGGACGTGCACGAGTCGATGATTAAATGAGGTCACGGCTGCAGATACGCGGGTTGAACCGGGCTTGTGAAAGTCGCACAGGGCTGTCAGCGCATACAGCTCTGACATCAGTCACCCACCATGATAGCACTGACAGCACTGTGTGTAGTAAAACTGAACAACTAAAGGAGAAGCTCGCCACTGCTTACTGAAACACTGAGTCGTCAACGCTTCAGTCGTTTCAGTTGGCGTAGATTCAGACAGATTTATTTGGTTTTGAACATTCGCACTGATTCAATCGGCAGAAATAGGATTCTAAAGGTATGATGCACTTAAGAGAAAATAATAATGCATATTTACAATTTCACAGCATAAACACAGACATTTTGAGTAGCATGTTTCAAACTGTTATTCTGATACATAAACTGAAACAAAATGTTGTATGAGGAATATTTCTCTGAGCGTTCTCAACTAAATTAATGTATCGGTAATAAGAGTAATAGGTGGTGCTGTTTTTGACTACACACCGTAACTGTTTATATTTTGCATCTGAAAATATTTCCAAAGAACCAGATGCTTTCTTCTTTGTGAGGATTTAGCTTGTTTTCAGACAGCTGACCAGCAGTGCTCAGCAATACTTGAAACCACCATGTTATTCTGTGTGCCATCCGGTGAAGAGAAAAAAGAAAAAAAACCCTGATCACTTTGGCACTTGCTTTGCTAATAAAATGACTTTTAAAGTGTAGAAATGGCTTGGGAAAATTAGTAAACATATATGTTAGAATTAAATCAATTTTATTGATTAATCAAATTTTCTGTTTTTGAAGATTTGACTTTCAGAAAATCTGCATTTTTTCCCCCCGCTGATGCAGTTTATTTGGTTTCCATGGTTCAAAATGATGTCAGCCCATCCAGTAACCACCATCTTGTTTGTCAAGCATATTTTTTAGTCGCCGTTTTGTTGCCATCAGGAAAGGCTGTGATAAAAGTATTTTTTTAAATAAATATTTTCTTTAATTTGTAATTTCTTTTAAAGGAAAAAAGTAAAAAACAAAAAAACAAAAAAACAAAAAACTGATTAATTAGAAATTGGACTTCATATAAAAAATAAATATAAGAATTTATATTCAAGACATGTTGCCCAGCCCTAATGGTCAGTATTTAATATTGTAAGGTTGATGCTTGAATGTAAATTAACATTTGATGTGGTTTAGAGTTAAGATGAACTCTTATGACGTTAAACTTTTGAGCAGCGTCAGCAGCAGTAGGTTTTCTGAGGTTTTTACACTTGCTTTACCCCGGTTAATGGCGGTTTTACTGTTTTCCAAATTAACTTGTTAATGATTCCAAGTCATAGCCTTCAGGACTTCTTTGGTTTAGCCAGAGCAGACGTTATGCGTCCATGCAGCATATGAGAACGTTAATTTCAGTCATTAGAGACTTAACTTCGACGAGAGGTGAAAGACTTGGAGAAATAACTCTCTGCTTCACTCCAGGAAAATTTTAAACCATCTCTGCCTCTAAATCATATTACCTGGTCTTTCATGTCAGCCCAAAATGTGCTCAATAATTTGGATGAACTATTTTTACAGGCAGCAGAAAAGATTTTTGTGTCACTATTTGTAAAACTTTTTCAGAGGCATGGCTTTAAATATCTGGTGCTGAAATAATGTGGTAAAAACCAAATCATAGTGAAAACAACACAAATTGATTTTTGTTGTTTTCACTGCAACAGCACTGGGATGCTTTGGTTTTTACTGGGGGGGAATAGTTACATGTAATTATTCCCTTTATTCCCCACCTGCTCCGACATCTTCCGTCTGCTCTGCAGCTTCCAGAATCACTCAGAAGAGACTGATGTCTCTTCCAAACCATCTGTCACTTACACACACGCACACACTCGCACACACACGCACACACACAGTATATCTTTCTATCTTCACAAGGACTTTGCATCGACTTCCACTCATTTTTCATTCATTTCTATATCCTCACTATGATCCTTACCCTAAACCTAACAATTATCAGTACATACCTAACCCTAAACCTAACCTAAACTCTAATAACTCCTTAGTCCTAACACATAAGCCAAAAACAGCACTACTTTTTATGGTGCCCGGGCTTTGGGCCCCATAAGGAGCTGTCGGTCCCCACAGCGCAGCATGTGTTAGGAAAATGATCCTTACAAATGCAGCAAATACAAGGCCGCACACACAAATGCATCACACAGACTTCAATTATCAAGCTACTTGTCAGCTTGTCTGGGTAGCTTTGGTTATTATGCTAATGCACATACATATGCCAACTGTGCTGCCAAATGCTGATCTGCAATGTCTGAGCAGGAAGCTCTGTGGTACTCTAGTCAGCGAAAAAGTAGACAGAAAAAGCAACAAGAACCAGGTGAGTGTGTGTTATTGATTGAAGCTAAAGTGGTTATTACTGAGAGTATTAAGATTTTGTTGGCCTACATCCAAACATGGATCCAATCCACATCCAATACTGGAATGTGATGAACTTGCCACACTGAAACATTGGGTGTTTTCCATAAATAATCTAGGACAGAGGAAATTCCCTCTCATCATGCGGGACATTCACAACTCCATACTAATAATTTGATAGTATTCTCGATGTACGAGTGCAACACATTTACATAGTTGAGTTTTATTATCTGAATGTTTCACAAATCGTTAAACGACACACTGTTGAATCAAAATTAAATATAAATAATGTTTGTGGTCAAACTGAAACACAAGATTTAGAGTGTATTTTAAATGCAGGGACATTATCAGCCCTCTTTTCTCAATATTTAGTCCAACCAGTTGCCTTCAGGAGTCCCCTAACTAGTCTGCTGACTATTTAGGGGACTTTTATAAATCCAGGTGTTGTATAAGAGCACTAGTGAACAAACAGCATTATAAAGACCAGTGATGCAACTTTACCTCTCACCCAAACCGAACATTTTTACCGACGGACAAAACATAACTTGTCGCAGATAACCATAATTTTTCGTAAAAGTAAAAAGTATGGTTTACAACATCTTAATGTGGGTGTATTTTTCTCCACCATGGAAAGTGGCTGGGTTAATCCTATAAGAAAATCAATTTAAGGTCGGAAAAATCAGACTAGAGCAAAGGTTCACCTCCCAACATTACAACAACCCTAAAGACACAACCAGAGCCACAACAGATCATGGATTCACAGCAGTGTTCACAAATTCCAGTCTTCTGGGGCTGGTGTACCATAAAATGTTTAGATGTGTCTCTGCTGAAAACACCCCAAAGAAATTATTAGGTAATTAGCAAGACTCTGTAGAATCTGATGACATGCTGAGGAGCTAATTGAGCTATTTTATTCTGCTGTATAGGACGGGTGATGCATATAAAAGTTGCAAGGCAGTCCCCCTCCAGGGCCATAGTTTGAAACTCTTGGTTTAGAACCAAAGACATTACATTTTTAGAGAAATCCAGCAAAAATCCAGACACAAATCAAATAGAGACTCTCTGGCTACACTTCAACATCTGGCTGAGAAGGAGGTAATTTAAAAAGAAAATGTTCAAGCTCTAGATATGCAAAGCTGACAGCGAAATGTCTTTTGAAGACTTATAATTGCAACTGAAGTACAATTGAGTAAATCATAAAAATCCAAATAAAATACATTGAATTTTGTTTGTAACATTAGTGCTGTTGTAGAGCAAATTCAAAGGCTACAAATACATTTGAAAAGCAAAACGAGTTCAAATAAAATTATACGTACTGGACTATAACCTACTTCCTAAAATGCAAACTACCCCTTTAATGGTAAAACGTCGTAGTGACAAGGGGTTAAAGCTGAATCTTTCAGTTAATAAGCAACATTCAACAGCCTACTGTCCATAATGTGATAGCTGAGACCGACAAACCCCTCTGTGACCTGCTGAATTAGTCACAACCCACAACCATTAGCTCTAATGTATATTGTCTGTGCGTAATTACCTCTCTACGCCATAAACGTGTTTACAGCACCAAGATGAGCGGCAAATTGAGCACCTGGGGGCCAGAGGAGGCCCCCGCTATTACCCTGTGACACACATTTTCTTCCTCTCTGCTCTCACTCCAGGCGAACAGACAGACACAATCACACAAATTCGCAGATATTGCCAAGAGCTGAGAGGAACCAGTGCAAAAATGAAATGGACGCTTAAAAGTAAAACGGCTGTTTATGGCATTTTAAACGGCACGCTGCTCTGGCTGTGTGATCTAAGCAAATAGCTGCTGTTGTTTACAACAGCAGCCACTTTGACTCAGCTTGATAGATCCTCAATAACTGCATCATTTGATTTACAAATCTGGTGGGGGAAAGACAAAAAAAAAATAGTGTTTTATCGAAGGTGGGGGGAAGAAAAAAAAAAACATACACGGATACACACACATACACACACGCAGTTTATATCGATGCAGCTTTGTGACCCAATTCCAGGGATTCAATGTGGCACTAAGGCAACCAAGAAGGGAGGGGCAGCATGCAGAGGAAGCAGCCATGTGTCAACAATCATTGCGTTTTATTACATATTTAATAGCAGGGATGGTTGGGTGGGAAAGGAGTTTTAAAGTGAGAGATGTCAGGGGGGTGAGGGGTAAGGGGTGCGCTGTGTAGGTGGGAGAAGGAGAAAGAGAAGGAGAAAATGTCCTGCAGTTTTCTCTGCTCTTGATCATTTATACATCACACCACTCTGGAATATGTGATTTACGTTGTTAAGAAACTCGAATATTCTCTATTCACACAAAGATTCTGTGAGATGTCATTTCAGATGGACACCCCCATTCATGTTTCCTACTGATGTGTGTGTCTGTGTGACAGCAGCAGAGAATGGAAGCATGCAGAAATCTGGAGTCAAGTTCTTCCAAGCTTGGCTTACAGAGTGGTTTAGATCGCATGGTTTGCATGTAACCTAATTAGCTGCGTGTGCCATAAATCGTGTTCCCTGCACATGTGAGATGCAGGCGTGTTCGTGCTCTTTCTGGTCCCCAGGTACGCTGAATCCCTCGCAGTGTTGTTCACAGGCAGAATGCCTGGAAAATTTCTAAATGTTTTCTCTCATTGAGAGAAGTATCAAGCAAGAGCATTTTTCAGTCAGCAGAGAGTTTTGCAGACTTTGCAGAGCATTTTGGGATATTGTTTTAAATGTTAATATCTCAACCAAATGAATTCCACTGGCCCAGATTTTCAGTGAGTAGAAATATGTCTGCATTTGCTTATCTTCCTTTAAAATTTACATAACAGGATGACCAGGATGGTTAGCAGACAGCTGACTGAAAGTTTCCTCATAGAATATATCAGATATTTAATTTGCTAAAGCTGCCATGAGATGAAACTTATTCAATGGCAAATGTGCTTCTGAGTAGTTAAAAGTTATGTGTAATTTTTAAAAATACACTCTGCCTAAACACAGCAGTGTCTGTTTCGAAACATAGTGGTGGCAGGATCATGATGTTGGGATTTTCTTTCCTTTACAGGAACAGAGAAGCTGGACAGAGTTGCTCCGGGAGATGGAAAGTGGTTTTGCTTGTGCAGACCGAAACCGACTGAGAGACTGTGACAAGTCTTGGAAATTGCTCTTTGCACAGATCCATCTTTCAAGTTTGACCGAGTTCAAAGGGAGAAATGCATTTCCACAAAATGTTTGATAGGAGGAGGACGATTATAAATGCAAGCAACACATTTTGGATCTTTACTTATGTACAAATTGCAATCTGTGTCATTTTCTTTCTAGTTCATAATTAGGCACTACCTAACGTTGCTCTGTCGAACACAATTGAGGGGAATATAATAACGCTGCTTATAATATAAAGAAAAAGTTGTAGAGGTTTTAACCTCTACAACTTTTTCTTTGCAAAGGTTGCAATAAAATAAATTTTTAGCTAGCTTTCCAAAAATGTGCATTATATTTGTAACAATGAAAGTAAGTTTTAGAATTAGCCTGCACTAAGAGTCCTACTCCGTTTATTTTATATTCTATTTGAAAATAAAGCAGAAACACATACAATAAACGTTTAAAATAAATGTTGATTTATACGGCACAAACTGGGCCAAGTTGCTTCATAATTTTTACTTAATGAGGAGGAACAAGCAAACAACAGTAACACCCCTGACACTTCATTCTCCACCAGAAAACACAACGTACCCCCAACATATCACTGATTTGTAAAACAGAAACACACACCATTCAGCCCCCCACTTTGAAATGCAATATAAAACACTACTTCTCACCGTCAAGCCAGTGACGCATTTTGTGTGTTGTAAGCCAGTGTCCAGTGAATTATCAGACAAAAATCAGGGCAGTGCATGGCAGACAAGGTTAACTGACCTCCATTGGTGATGTTCGTCTCAGCAACAAAAGAACCAACTCCCTAAATTTCACACCAAAAAGATGCCACTGAGCAGCTGCACAGGTCACAGACCTATTGAACTGTACAAAAAACTTTCCTAACTTAAGTTATTCATGTGATAAAATATTCATTCACAGGGAGTTCTGCTTCATTTGAATTTTAAACAGGGAAAGCGATTTTACAAAAACATCATTGTTGATATTTCCGCTCAATGTCTTCTTTTCGGTTTTAAGTTGTTGGGAAAGCAAACATTCTTGAAATGTTTACCACAAAAGACAGGGAGATGAGAATTTGACTGGCTGTTATCAGGTCAGTGAGATGTCTAAAAAGTTCAATCTTAGGAAGCATAACATGTGTAAGAAGCTTCTAGAAAAGAAACTCTGGAGCCAGACATGGACAGTAAATAACAGAAAGAAATAGCAGTAAAGTTTCTTCCTCTTTGTGTTTTGCAAAGCGTGCCAGATTAAGAAATGCTGAAAAGCTTTCAAACAGTTAAGCGAAATGTACGCTAACTCTATAGACAGATGTTTACAGGGAGTGATATTCACCATGCTAATCATGTCAATCTCGCTTAATGATAGTGTAAAAATGCTTCAAGGCAGTTTAAAATCTCGACTCTGTTCTTGATATTTTTGTTGTTCCTTTTTTGACATAACAGAAAAATTCTGTATAACATCATAGAGTTGTGCAACTCTGACTCCTTTCCCCCTCTAAAGTTAATAATTAACAATTGTTCACAGCAGAAAAGCTGTCTACAGCTCCCTCATAGTCACAATATGTGAATAATTAAAAAATATAACAAATAGCATTCAATTTAGGAGTTTTTTTCCTCTCACATAAAAAAGTTGGGAACCGCTGTTATTTCGAATGCATCTTGTGATTTAAAAAAGGAAAAACAAAAGCCACTTATGATCTGTCTTGTAAATGACTGATGGATGGATTTTCCACATATCAGATTTTCATTGATGCAAAAGTTTACAGTGTAAATATCATTTTTAAGAAAATTCTTGACTGGATACCAAGCAAAAAGTATATATATAATCTATGCATCTTTAGGTGTATTTGAGTTTTTTGGGTGAATTATTCAACTGTTGAAATGCACTGTCATTTTGTTACTGCTAAAAATGCAATGGACTTGCATGTTTTTTAGTAATCTGTAAAATAAATCAAATTTATATCCTAAATGGATCGGTTTCTACTAGCTCCCCAGAAAATGCAGTACTAGAGTACTACGTAACTAAATGTTTGAAAGGATGCAACAGGGACTGTCTACTGTTCCACCTGCATTCAGACACCAATGATCTGCAAACAGTTTCACAAATTTCTATGTGCCACAGCCAGAGAGGATTTTATCAGGAAGAGATTTATTGGCGGACGGGGATAGGGAGGGAATCTGTAGGGAGAGCAGGAGGGGTAATCTTTCAGGAAGACAAGTATTACAGCAGGTGTGCCCCTAACAATGCTAATGTAAGGAAGTGAGCAGGAAGGCTGCAGAGACGGGAAAACTGCATGACAACAAAGGAGTTTCGTAAGCATTTGAAATTCAGAAAGGATGTGATGACATCTGACTCTGAGCGAGGGATAAGAGAGGCAGGGGACACAACCTGTACCGACCTGGTGACCGCTGATGAACATTTTCTATCTCGATAAAAGCAGCTAGGAAGCTGGAGTGATGAATTGTGGGTAAATGAAAGGAGCTGATGGGAAGGAGCGACTCAGATCAAAGCAGGAGCGGGGAGCAATGGCCATCAATCACTCTGACATCTATCAAATAGGTCTAGGTGTTGAGGCTCTGACCCTGGGGGACCATCAGAAGGACATGTTGCATGTTAATTAGGGCTAGAAAGGCCTTGAGATCAGCAAATAAAAGCTTGTGGAGCATTTGCCAGCAGCCAGACCCCCTCGCAAAAACTCACTCCATAGACATAAATGTGAGGAGATTGCAAGAAATGTGTTGAGATCTTAAAAATTCATAATACTGGAGGCGTGTTTGCCTCCTCTCCTCTCTTCTTTTTTCCTCTATATGCCACAGCTGTCCACCGAAGGTCAGCAGCTGTGGGGAATAAGTGAGAGCTGAAGGGAATAGGCAAGAGTCCCATTGCTGCCCACTAATGAATATGAATGAAACGTGCAAGTAATGTGTATTTGTAGAAGTGTAGTATTATGTGTTTGCTCACATGATTCACTAGTGGGCAGGGGCGAAGCTTAAAAGGCAAGACAGGCCAACATCAAGTCAACGCAAACAAAGAATTAATACATTTTTAACATCTTTATAGGAGTTAAATGTAAATGGTATCAGGCGCAGTTGTGTGTTGTAAATTCCTCCAGACCAGCTATTTGTTCTTTGCATTATTTTCCTATAAAGTGCGGTTCTGTTAAAGCTGCAGTAGGTAACTTTTACAAAAATATATTTTTAACAAATTTGCTAAAACCATCAGTATATCCCACTGATATACTGATGGTATATCAGTATATCAGTGGTATACTGATATACTGATATACATTATACATACTGATATACATTTTCACAAATTATCACAGATAATTTGTGAAAAAAAAAAAAAAAAAAAAAAAAAAAAAAAAAAAAGCTCTTCTGGCTGCTCCCAGTGGTCCTACTGCTATTTGCAGAAATACACCGCTCCCGGTCAGAAACAACCAATCAGAGCCAGGAGGAATGTTTTTGCACCGTCAACCAAGCTGAATGCGCGTCCAGCAAAGAATTTGCCAGAATGAGCATCTCCTAAGATTATACTTGTACACAATTCTTTTTTTTCCTTTTTTTTCAACAAAATGGTATGATTTTATTTATTTTAGTTTCCATCCCATGACGTTACGAGTTAATCGTCATAAAAGGTTTAGGGCAGTGTTGAGTTTACATATAGGGTTTAAACCAGAGAAGACCAAGCACTTTGAACCAGAATGCTATGATGAACATTTTTAGCAGTAAACATAACGTTTACCATATTTTTTTAGTTCTTGAAGATGAAGTTAACAACTCCTCTGAAAGTCTTAAAACAACTAAAAAACCCTCATATCAATTTCAGCAAACACTATTTCAAGAACCTCTCAGCTGCCATCTTTGTGTCGGGTGGTTACTCCAATCTCAAAGACATCATGGAAATGCTATTTTATGAATCTTTAAGCTGTTGTCAGATGTACAATGGGCAGGTAATTGCAAAGAAACTGTTTATTAATGAAGCAGGACCAGGTAGTGTGCCACAAATATTCCCAAATGCAGACACGGAACATGTTCAGTGTTCCTTATTAGAGACACAGTTCGATGTGTAAGTAAGAATAAAATAATTTATAGTGGTGTTGGTAAATGCTTTGTCAGCATGACTCCGTTATCTGTGTAAATAATCATCAGCCTCTTTGTAAATAAACCCCCAACAGAAATACGATGATAGTTAGAAGTTTGTTAAAATGTGTTCACATGATGGTTTTCAGGTAGGAGTTGTTCTAAGGTGGTAGAAGTTCACTCTGGTCTTGGACCTACACAGGCGAGCTGTAAGCAACAACCTCTAGGAGCGCTAAGACTAGATAATCTGGATACATGCTAAGTGAATACAGCATGAAATTGATCTACTACAGGAACATTGCAGACAGCTCACAGACATTTTCAGAGACTCTCTTTCGAAAATGCAGAAGCTTTCCTATAAATTAAAAAAACGCGGTGGAGGTCCCCTGTCCAACAGCACAGCAACACCGTGCATGCAGGAAAATGCACACTTTCACACAAATTTCACACATCCTCACTGAAACTCTATCAGGCAGCAAAATGAGATGCAAATGCCAAAAATAGTAGCACTCCCCAACACACTAAAAAAAAATAAGCCAAGTCTAATATCAAACAGCTCCAAAGAGCCATGACAAACACTTTGAAAAGCCCCCGCAGCAAATCCAGCCTATTTAATCTTGTCTTTTCCAATCCTGCCTCTGCTTACTTGGTCTCTCTCCCATATTTCTGACTCCCTGGGTATCTTGGTCTTGCCTCAGCGGCTGCAAAGCTGCAGCTGAGAGCCAGAAACCACTGTACCTGATGGCTGAATGAACTAAGAGAATGAGTGGGATAGAGAAGACAACAGCAGGAGCATCTAAGGAGCAAATGAGTAAAAAATAAAAAAATAAAAAGATGTCAAGCACTTCTGAAAACCGTGACATCCATGAGGAAGAGCGGATGGAATCATCAGAGAGGAAAGAAGGAGCGATGGATAAGGAGAATTGAAGGATGACTGAACTACATGGAGTACTCACACTGGAGGACATCCTCGCCCAGATAGCGACAACTACTTTCCTGTCCTCGTTAGCTCCACCAGCGTTGTGACACTGCTTCAGCCCCCTTGTCGTATCTCCCCCAGGGTAAATCTCTTCCTTATGCTTCTTCTCTTTTTCTTTCCTCCTTTTCCTCCCTTTTTTTTGGTCCTTTGGGGTCCCTTTCCTTCGTTCTCCTCCCCTCCCCCTGCTACTTCTCCTCCCCTTCCCTCAGATACACCTTTCCTCCCCCCTTTCCCTGCTCCTTGATCCACGACTCTTGCGGTCCGGAGAGTCTCCTGCAAAGTCCTGGTGTGTCCAGGTCAGTGCAACCAGGGAATAATCCCTCTCTCTCTCTCTCTCTCTCTCTCTCTCTCTCTCTCTCCCTTCTTCTTCTTCTTCTCCCCCCTCTCTCTCTGCAATGCACACTTTCTGTTCTGTTTGCCTTGAGTATCTGTTCTTCTTCTATCCTGCCGTCTCTCCCTCTCTAGCTTCACTGAAACTAGGAGGACAGAAGGGAGAATGCGCCTCCCTTACTAAAGTGCAACAGCGGGAGAAACAAAGAGAGGCAGATGGGAGAAGAGGCACCGCTTCACAGCCAATGGCAAAAGAGGGGATGCTGACAAGAGCGCTGGAGACAAAGAGTGGAAATAGCACAAGAGCATTACAGACAGAATGATGGGATTGTGAAGTGGGGTAAAACACATAGACATACCACACACACACACCTACACACACACACAAACACACACACACTGAGTGCTCCAAATATAGACCTATAACTTCATCAGTTCAAACTCCCTTGCAGCTACACACACATACATGTGTGCATATGCAAACACGTGCAAATGCAACCAGGCGTGCACCAGTGAGACTTGCTGAGTGCTACAAATATAGCTTCATGACTTCATCGAGGTGCAAACCCCTCCTCCTCCTCCTCATCCCCCTGGCACTGCCCCGCCCTGGTCTAGAGGCGGTGGGACTCATTCATATTGAATCGAGATGCAGGAGAAATGGAGGGACCACACTCAGGACCACACTGGGAATATTCTTCAGATGGATGGATACAGGAGAAGACAAGATGACAAGAGAGATGAAGGGTAGAGCAAAAAGGGAAGACCGTGCTTTGTTCTTGATTTAAAGCACTTTTTTTTTTTTTTTGGTTTCTACAATATCTGTTGATTACACTTGCATATTTTTCAGCCTAAATTTCTTTGTTTGGATTTCGTGGAAATCCAAAAAAGGATTTATTTTTGGTTTGGTCTGCCACAAATCTTCAAATGAGTCTTGATCTGTCCAAACATGTGCAAGAAATATCAGCACACAACATAAAATGTTGAATTCAGTTTTAAGAGTTGAGGCCCAAAATTAGCAGCTTGATAAAATCCTAAATTAAATTGTTATTAATGTATCTACTGTAGTTTTTTTTTAATCCAAATGCACAGACAAAGCGATCAATATTCCTTAATAAATCTCCTTGTAGTCAGAAATCTGAATCATTTACTTGAGCCTGTCGCTACACAACTTAGCTAAACCTATGTTCAAACCACATTATATGACATTTTTAGGCTTTATGCCAATCTGTGTGTGGCTGAAAAATAACAATGTACATGACCTGCAACATACCGTTCCTACACTGATCCATGGTGGAGGCAGAATCATGCTGTGGGGTCGCGTTGCTTACTGGGGTCAGAAAATGACGACAGATTAATGGGAAGATGGATGGTGTAAAATACTGAGTAATCCTAAAAGTGCTTTTCTAGTCATGCCTACCATTTACAGTGCTTTTGCTTGAGTCTCATACACCCAGATGCATTCACACATCCATACAATAACACGCAGACCTGTGTGCAACTTGCAGATCTGCGCCCGACCCAAGAGTTTTTAATACAATTCAGGAGAAGAAGCTGGAATGAAACCCACAACTTTCAGATTTCAAGACAACTATTCTTCCCACTGATCCACTGCCTCTCCTGTTTCTGTCTCTAAATGTACAAAGCAGAGACATGCCTTGCAGGTGGAGGCTCAAATGATAGCTATGTATTGACACAAGGGTCAGAAAACAAAGACTTTTCAAATTTTTACTTGTAAAAACAGTGTGAAACCCATGCATCATTTCTGCTCCAGGTCACATTGTTTATTCTCTATTTCATACAATCCTGGTGAATCCAGTAAGGTTTTGGGGTTTGAGGTGAAGAAATGTGGAAAAATAACTTTTTGGACCATAAATACTTTTGTCAGGTACTGTCAGCTTCTCAGGAAGAACAAAACTTGATGGCAATGCCCTCTAGTGGCAGGTCTAAGCAAGTGAAACCTTTACTCAGGCACCGGACACAAAACATCCCATCATCTTTCTAACATGATGATGGGATCATCATCATGTTAGTACATCATGTGTACTGCAACACAAGCACACAAAAAACATTTCCAAAGCTTTTCACAAAAACAAACAAACAAAGAAAACCAAGCATATTACATTTATCAATTACTACTAAAGTCTCCATTTTGGAATTGAAAATTTATCAAAATCAACAGATGTATTTTTTTAAGAGTATGTACCGTATGTTTCTAGATGACCAACAATTTGTCGGTAGGGGATGAAGATGATGAAGAAGGCTTGAAACACATTCAGCGTCTCTTTCCATGAGAATAGCATAACACTGGAACGTACATCCAAGTACATTAACTCAGCGGGGAAATATGTTTCACAAAATCACCTCTGGCACAATTGTTATCATCCACAATAACCCATTTAAAAACAAATACAACTGTAGCATTTTAGACAGAAGGGTCTAAAATGCCAACATTTTTTTAACATGTACATGATTTTTAACATGTACATGATAATTTAGAAGCACTCTGTCTAAAATAGCATCACAGATGGACAATGACTCTGACTCCATCCATGGAGCTATTGGTCAACTGGAGAGCTTTATGTAGGGAATTTCAGTTTATCTTATAGTATGTATAGCATTCTCCCTTCTGTTTTAATATTTTTATTTATGTATAACTACATGCTTCGATTCGTTGTGATTTTGCTGCTGATGCATCTAAACCTCTGGTTACTTCTATTCTATTCTATTCTATTCTATTCTATTCTATTCTATTCTATTCTAAAATCCTGTAGTGCATTTTAAGTCTCGAGCAAAGCAAAGGGACTGCGGGTTTTAAATTCCTGGCGGGAAGGGGAGGATAAAAAGAGCATTATTGTAATATTATTAGAGCTGACAGGGATTGCAGTGAGGAAGCACGGCATAGGAGGGAGCTGTGTTGGATTGACCCTCTCCTCCTCCTTCTCCTCCTCCGGCTGCTACACGCTTTATCCATTACCGCTGAGAGAGAGAGTTTCTGAAAGTTACTAAGTCCTCTGAGATGTTAGAGGTTGGGGGGACTTTTCTGTCTTTCTTCTTCCCTCTTTATCTCCCTCACACATGAGCAGCCGAGGCTGCAACAGTGCTCAAAAGGCAGAATAAGAAAATGGAGAGTAGAGGGAGAAGGATAAATGAAAGATGGGGAGCACAGCAGCGCTTTAAAGATAAAGAGAAAATGAACAAAACAGATTGAAATGAGTGTACGGGTTTCACACAGATGACGTTTTAACTCGATCTTCACCTGATTTCTTCAAGGCCAGACACTGCAACGTCGACAGATTCTCTCTTATCTAAGACCATTGAGTGGGCGATCTTTAAAGTGGCTTTACTTTCAGCTAAAAGATTTTCAATGGAGTTCTATACGAGGACAAGGGTGGTTTACATCTGCTCTGATGAGAACAACATGCAGTGCTGGGAAAAACTGTTGTTTCTTTACAGATTGCCTCTGTTTTGCTGTTCCATCACATTTACATCTTTCAGATCAATAAGTAGATTTTAACATCTATGGCCTGAGTAACTTCATAGGGTTTTCAAATGCTAATTTCATGTATTAAACAGAAAAAAAAAAAGTCAACAAAGCCTCCTCGATTGTATAAACAGTTATTGGACTGTTTAAGGTTACAAAACATAATCTCAATTAGATTTAAGTCCAGACTTTGCCCCATGTCACCCAGAACCTTCTTTTTTTTTAGACACTTGGGAAGGTAAGCTACTGCTCCTTGTAGACAATGGATCTCACTGTGGTGTGTTGAATTCTCAAATTTTTAGAAATTAGATGAGTCACCTCAATAAGAGGCGAGTCATCCATCATTGAATTTTGTTTGATCAAACATCCCTGTAGCCTCTTATATGTTGTCAGGCTGCTTTTGTTTAAGTACTTGATTGTGCAGGTCTGGTGGTAATCAGGTTCAGGTGTGTCCGTTGATGTTAAATAAAGAATGTGATTATTTACAGTTCATTCATCATTTAACAAGGGAAGCAGTTGGGTTTTCACACTGACCTGGTTGATTTGGACACATGTCTTCCATGAATAAAATCCTCATTTTGTGTTAATTTTAGCAAACATTTGTCGGATACAAAAACAGTAAAAACATGATAGATTTGCAAAATCTGTTTGTTTGTTTATTTGTGAAATACTTTTCATAGTACTGCATGCAGAAATATCCTAGAAACAAGACCCTCCATCTCCCATTTGCAGCGATGCTAGCCTCAGCACATTGTCAACTCAATACTAAAAAGTTAGAACCATGGGACGTTTGTAAATGACTGAGAGTCCCACGGGGCTCGTACAGGGGAGCCGAAGGCTTGGAGAATAAGAATAATTCTGGGTGTTTTAAAATGCAGTTTGTGCAAATAAGGGTTGAATAATAATGAGGTGATTTCTGTTCTCCTGTGATCTTTTTAAAACCCCTGATTCAGTTTCCATCAGCAGAAATATCACACACACACTCAAACATATTAAATTTAAAGAATGCACCTTCAGCTTTGTTTGTTCGGAGATTCTCGTGTGTTTGTGTCTGTTCCCATTCGCACCTCCTTGATATTTAAAGCATAGCAGGTATCTTGGAATTTATTAAGAGCTGCAGAATTAATGGACCAACATAACCACAAAGCTATCTGGGTTACCAGCAAAAGCTATACTGTAGAGTTTAGCTTTATTTTTCTTATGGATTTTGTTCCAGTATCGACAATTATTATTTTTTTGTTCATAAATAACCTTGTCTGAATGAGGGCATGAAAGCAGAAACATGATTTTAGCTTGTAAATGGGAAAATGTTCCACAGAGGTTGCTCAATATATGCAAAAAAGTATTTCTGATCATAAAGTATGCACTAATTTATTTATTTGCAACATATAGACTTTGTTATTAAACTACAAAGCAACTGCTTGTTGTTCCAGCTGCAGTCTGACAAATCGCACTGAAAATCTGCCATTTTACCAACTGACTGTGGCACAGTATCTTTTCTAAGCGAGCAAAACTGCTGAATCCAATGTCCAGGGAGGATAATTATGGTTAAATCGTTTATTCGTACCATTTTTCTATAAAATTCATGGTGTCACACCATACCGAGCACAAATACGCAAACAGAATCCTGAAAACGATTCCAATTAAATAAAAACCTGTTATGTCATCCTACCTGTCGTGATCTCGCCCGACGCCCCAGACACGGATGCTGCTGATTGGTTGAGAGTGGAGCAAACTGCGATCATCTGGGTCAATCAGAGTTAACATTCGATCTTGAAGCACCAACAGCATGCTTTTACCCTGGAATAATGCACACAGGGACACTTTCAACCTGCAGCCCAAAGCTGATTACGGTTTCTCATTGATTGAAAAGTCTGCAGCAGTGTTTACTCTCTCCACGTTTTCTGTCTTCACATCAGAATAGAACCAAGGCGAGGTGTTGCGGTGGCTCACTCCATTAGCTTGCAGCAAGAAGATTCTAGTTTTAAACCTTCAACTTGTAGAGGTTTCATGTTCTTGCCATTGCCTTCCTATTCACTGCCATCATCACCTGTAACTCTCTTCTTTAAACGTTCACTTCCGCTGTAGACTTTATCAAAAACACTTGTTTCGCACAGTTATTGGCAATCACACTGACCTCTCCCCAGACTCCAGCTGAGTCTCTTATATCCCTTCTGCAGTAGGACAGTTGTCTGATGCAGTGGTGGACAGCCACGCTGCTCCTCCCCTCACAGAGGTCCTGTTCTGCCATCTCCACCCAGCCCAGAGAACGCACCGGAAATGACTGAAAGAGAAACACAACAACTTTTGTTCAGCTGATCTGGGCTCTTAGCGTGTTTTTTTTTTTTAAATTAATCTCTGGATGTGCAACATACAGATGTATCTAGAGAAGGATATTCACATTTGAATAGGTTGCAGTAATGTTATTAAACAAACAAAAAAATAAATAAAGATAGCCAATTCACATAAACTCAGATCTGATCCAAGCTGGATCAGATCAGATTCAGTACATGCCCACAATCTGACGTAGACAAACCACCCTCTCTCTTTTTAAACTCTTTCTGTCCATCTATCTCATCAAAAAGATGAGAATTAAGTAATAAAATTAAGATTAGTAAAAATAATAAGACAAATATAAAATCGGTAAAGATACAAAAAACTAATAGCATGAATCAGTCTTAATAGTCTTATATGCATTATTGCTTTTTGCTGGTTTAGTTAAACTTCTTCCACAAGGGGGCGCTAAAAATCTTAACAACTGTTTTCTCAAAACTGACCACCAAGTGGCGCTGCGACAAAAAATAGAGAGAAAGAAAGGAACCAACACTGATCTGGGTTACGTAATTTCAAACACACCCCTGTGAGTGAGTTTCTCTCATTAAGCAATAAGAAATGTATATTTTATCAAAAATAAACATTTAAACTGTATCATAGTTATTTGAATTTGAAATCTCGTGTTGATTGCTAATAATAGTGTCTTTATAGTTTCACTTAATTCACTGTTTTTCAGGCATTGCACTGCTGCAACTTACAGTGGAAACCCAATGCTTTACAGTTTTAAACCAAACAGTTTTATAACCTTTAATAATCAAGCTTGTAATTCATGTTGATTTATTAACACCTGATATCCACAAGAAATAACAAGGTTAATGTCAACTGCTTGTTTTATGTTCAAGACCTATTTTTTTTTTAATTATCTGATGTCAGTGACATTATTAGGACAAACCTGGTATTTTTGAAGTATNAAAAATATAACAAATAGCATTCAATTTAGGAGTTTTTTTCCTCTCACATAAAAAAGTTGGGAACCGCTGTTATTTCGAATGCATCTTGTGATTTAAAAAAGGAAAAACAAAAGCCACTTATGATCCGTCTTGTAAATGACTGATGGATGGATTTTCCACATATCAGATTTTCATTGATGCAAAAGTTTACAGTGTAAATATCATTTTTAAGAAAATTCTTGACTGGATACCAAGCAAAAAGTATATATATAATCTATGCATCTTTAGGTGTATTTGAGTTTTTTGGGTGAATTATTCAACTGTTGAAATGCACTGTCATTTTGTTACTGCTAAAAATGCAATGGACTTGCATGTTTTTTAGTAATCTGTAAAATAAATCAAATTTATATCCTAAATGGATCGGTTTCTACTAGCTCCCCAGAAAATGCAGTACTAGAGTACTACGTAACTAAATGTTTGAAAGGATGCAACAGGGACACAGTGACTGTCTACTGTTCCACCTGCATTCAGACACCAATGATCTGCAAACAGTTTCACAAATTTCTATGTGCCACAGCCAGAGAGGATTTTATCAGGAAGAGATTTATTGGCGGACGGGGATAGGGAGGGAATCTGTAGGGAGAGCAGGAGGGGTAATCTTTCAGGAAGACAAGTATTACAGCAGGTGTGCCCCTAACAATGCTAATGTAAGGAAGTGAGCAGGAAGGCTGCAGAGACGGGAAAACTGCATGACAACAAAGGAGTTTCGTAAGCATTTGAAATTCAGAAAGGATGTGATGACATCTGACTCTGAGCGAGGGATAAGAGAGGCAGGGGACACAACCTGTACCGACCTGGTGACCGCTGATGAACATTTTCTATCTCGATAAAAGCAGCTAGGAAGCTGGAGTGATGAATTGTGGGTAAATGAAAGGAGCTGATGGGAAGGAGCGACTCAGATCAAAGCAGGAGCGGGGAGCAATGGCCATCAATCACTCTGACATCTATCAAATAGGTCTAGGTGTTGAGGCTCTGACCCTGGGGGACCATCAGAAGGACATGTTGCATGTTAATTAGGGCTAGAAAGGTCTTGACATCAGCAAATAAAAGCTTGTGGAGCATTTGCCAGCAGCCAGACCCCCTCGCAAAAACTCACTCCATAGACATAAATGTGAGGAGATTGCAAGAAATGTGTTGAGATCTTAAAAATTCATAATACTGGAGGCGTGTTTGCCTCCTCTCCTCTCTTCTTTTTTCCTCTATATGCCACAGCTGTCCACCGAAGGTCAGCAGCTGTGGGGAATAAGTGAGAGCTGAAGGGAATAGGCAAGAGTCCCATTGCTGCCCACTAATGAATATGAATGAAACGTGCAAGTAATGTGTATTTGTAGAAGTGTAGTATTATGTGTTTGCTCACATGATTCACTAGTGGGCAGGGGCGAAGCTTAAAAGGCAAGACAGGCCAACATCAAGTCAACGCAAACAAAGAATTAATACATTTTTAACATCTTTATAGGAGTTAAATGTAAATGGTATCAGGCGCAGTTGTGTGTTGTAAATTCCTCCAGACCAGCTATTTGTTCTTTGCATTATTTTCCTATAAAGTGCGGTTCTGTTAAAGCTGCAGTAGGTAACTTTTACAAAAATATATTTTTAACAAATTTGCTAAAACCATCAGTATATCCCACTGATATACTGATGGTATATCAGTATATCAGTGGTATACTGATATACTGATATACATTATACATACTGATATACATTTTCACAAATTATCACAGATAATTTGTGAAAAAAAAAAAAAAAAAAAAAAAAAAAAAAAAAAAAGCTCTTCTGGCTGCTCCCAGTGGTCCTACTGCTATTTGCAGAAATACACCGCTCCCGGTCAGAAACAACCAATCAGAGCCAGGAGGAATGTTTTTGCACCGTCAACCAAGCTGAATGCGCGTCCAGCAAAGAATTTGCCAGAATGAGCATCTCCTAAGATTATACTTGTACACAATTCTTTTTTTTCCTTTTTTTTCAACAAAATGGTATGATTTTATTTATTTTAGTTTCCATCCCATGACGTTACGAGTTAATCGTCATAAAAGGTTTAGGGCAGTGTTGAGTTTACATATAGGGTTTAAACCAGAGAAGACCAAGCACTTTGAACCAGAATGCTATGATGAACATTTTTAGCAGTAAACATAACGTTTACCATATTTTTTTAGTTCTTGAAGATGAAGTTAACAACTCCTCTGAAAGTCTTAAAACAACTAAAAAACCCTCATATCAATTTCAGCAAACACTATTTCAAGAACCTCTCAGCTGCCATCTTTGTGTCGGGTGGTTACTCCAATCTCAAAGACATCATGGAAATGCTATTTTATGAATCTTTAAGCTGTTGTCAGATGTACAATGGGCAGGTAATTGCAAAGAAACTGTTTATTAATGAAGCAGGACCAGGTAGTGTGCCACAAATATTCCCAAATGCAGACACGGAACATGTTCAGTGTTCCTTATTAGAGACACAGTTCGATGTGTAAGTAAGAATAAAATAATTTATAGTGGTGTTGGTAAATGCTTTGTCAGCATGACTCCGTTATCTGTGTAAATAATCATCAGCCTCTTTGTAAATAAACCCCCAACAGAAATACGATGATAGTTAGAAGTTTGTTAAAATGTGTTCACATGATGGTTTTCAGGTAGGAGTTGTTCTAAGGTGGTAGAAGTTCACTCTGGTCTTGGACCTACACAGGCGAGCTGTAAGCAACAACCTCTAGGAGCGCTAAGACTAGATAATCTGGATACATGCTAAGTGAATACAGCATGAAATTGATCTACTACAGGAACATTGCAGACAGCTCACAGACATTTTCAGAGACTCTCTTTCGAAAATGCAGAAGCTTTCCTATAAATTAAAAAAACGCGGTGGAGGTCCCCTGTCCAACAGCACAGCAACACCGTGCATGCAGGAAAATGCACACTTTCACACAAATTTCACACATCCTCACTGAAACTCTATCAGGCAGCAAAATGAGATGCAAATGCCAAAAATAGTAGCACTCCCCAACACACTAAAAAAAAATAAGCCAAGTCTAATATCAAACAGCTCCAAAGAGCCATGACAAACACTTTGAAAAGCCCCCGCAGCAAATCCAGCCTATTTAATCTTGTCTTTTCCAATCCTGCCTCTGCTTACTTGGTCTCTCTCCCATATTTCTGACTCCCTGGGTATCTTGGTCTTGCCTCAGCGGCTGCAAAGCTGCAGCTGAGAGCCAGAAACCACTGTACCTGATGGCTGAATGAACTAAGAGAATGAGTGGGATAGAGAAGACAACAGCAGGAGCATCTAAGGAGCAAATGAGTAAAAAATAAAAAAATAAAAAGATGTCAAGCACTTCTGAAAACCGTGACATCCATGAGGAAGAGCGGATGGAATCATCAGAGAGGAAAGAAGGAGCGATGGATAAGGAGAATTGAAGGATGACTGAACTACATGGAGTACTCACACTGGAGGACATCCTCGCCCAGATAGCGACAACTACTTTCCTGTCCTCGTTAGCTCCACCAGCGTTGTGACACTGCTTCAGCCCCCTTGTCGTATCTCCCCCAGGGTAAATCTCTTCCTTATGCTTCTTCTCTTTTTCTTTCCTCCTTTTCCTCCCTTTTTTTTGGTCCTTTGGGGTCCCTTTCCTTCGTTCTCCTCCCCTCCCCCTGCTACTTCTCCTCCCCTTCCCTCAGATACACCTTTCCTCCCCCCTTTCCCTGCTCCTTGATCCACGACTCTTGCGGTCCGGAGAGTCTCCTGCAAAGTCCTGGTGTGTCCAGGTCAGTGCAACCAGGGAATAATCCCTCTCTCTCTCTCTCTCTCTCTCTCTCTCTCTCTCTCTCCCTTCTTCTTCTTCTTCTCCCCCCTCTCTCTCTGCAATGCACACTTTCTGTTCTGTTTGCCTTGAGTATCTGTTCTTCTTCTATCCTGCCGTCTCTCCCTCTCTAGCTTCACTGAAACTAGGAGGACAGAAGGGAGAATGCGCCTCCCTTACTAAAGTGCAACAGCGGGAGAAACAAAGAGAGGCAGATGGGAGAAGAGGCACCGCTTCACAGCCAATGGCAAAAGAGGGGATGCTGACAAGAGCGCTGGAGACAAAGAGTGGAAATAGCACAAGAGCATTACAGACAGAATGATGGGATTGTGAAGTGGGGTAAAACACATAGACATACCACACACACACACCTACACACACACACAAACACACACACACTGAGTGCTCCAAATATAGACCTATAACTTCATCAGTTCAAACTCCCTTGCAGCTACACACACATACATGTGTGCATATGCAAACACGTGCAAATGCAACCAGGCGTGCACCAGTGAGACTTGCTGAGTGCTACAAATATAGCTTCATGACTTCATCGAGGTGCAAACCCCTCCTCCTCCTCCTCATCCCCCTGGCACTGCCCCGCCCTGGTCTAGAGGCGGTGGGACTCATTCATATTGAATCGAGATGCAGGAGAAATGGAGGGACCACACTCAGGACCACACTGGGAATATTCTTCAGATGGATGGATACAGGAGAAGACAAGATGACAAGAGAGATGAAGGGTAGAGCAAAAAGGGAAGACCGTGCTTTGTTCTTGATTTAAAGCACTTTTTTTTTTTTTTTGGTTTCTACAATATCTGTTGATTACACTTGCATATTTTTCAGCCTAAATTTCTTTGTTTGGATTTCGTGGAAATCCAAAAAAGGATTTATTTTTGGTTTGGTCTGCCACAAATCTTCAAATGAGTCTTGATCTGTCCAAACATGTGCAAGAAATATCAGCACACAACATAAAATGTTGAATTCAGTTTTAAGAGTTGAGGCCCAAAATTAGCAGCTTGATAAAATCCTAAATTAAATTGTTATTAATGTATCTACTGTAGTTTTTTTTTAATCCAAATGCACAGACAAAGCGATCAATATTCCTTAATAAATCTCCTTGTAGTCAGAAATCTGAATCATTTACTTGAGCCTGTCGCTACACAACTTAGCTAAACCTATGTTCAAACCACATTATATGACATTTTTAGGCTTTATGCCAATCTGTGTGTGGCTGAAAAATAACAATGTACATGACCTGCAACATACCGTTCCTACACTGATCCATGGTGGAGGCAGAATCATGCTGTGGGGTCGCGTTGCTTACTGGGGTCAGAAAATGACGACAGATTAATGGGAAGATGGATGGTGTAAAATACTGAGTAATCCTAAAAGTGCTTTTCTAGTCATGCCTACCATTTACAGTGCTTTTGCTTGAGTCTCATACACCCAGATGCATTCACACATCCATACAATAACACGCAGACCTGTGTGCAACTTGCAGATCTGCGCCCGACCCAAGAGTTTTTAATACAATTCAGGAGAAGAAGCTGGAATGAAACCCACAACTTTCAGATTTCAAGACAACTATTCTTCCCACTGATCCACTGCCTCTCCTGTTTCTGTCTCTAAATGTACAAAGCAGAGACATGCCTTGCAGGTGGAGGCTCAAATGATAGCTATGTATTGACACAAGGGTCAGAAAACAAAGACTTTTCAAATTTTTACTTGTAAAAACAGTGTGAAACCCATGCATCATTTCTGCTCCAGGTCACATTGTTTATTCTCTATTTCATACAATCCTGGTGAATCCAGTAAGGTTTTGGGGTTTGAGGTGAAGAAATGTGGAAAAATAACTTTTTGGACCATAAATACTTTTGTCAGGTACTGTCAGCTTCTCAGGAAGAACAAAACTTGATGGCAATGCCCTCTAGTGGCAGGTCTAAGCAAGTGAAACCTTTACTCAGGCACCGGACACAAAACATCCCATCATCTTTCTAACATGATGATGGGATCATCATCATGTTAGTACATCATGTGTACTGCAACACAAGCACACAAAAAACATTTCCAAAGCTTTTCACAAAAACAAACAAACAAAGAAAACCAAGCATATTACATTTATCAATTACTACTAAAGTCTCCATTTTGGAATTGAAAATTTATCAAAATCAACAGATGTATTTTTTTAAGAGTATGTACCGTATGTTTCTAGATGACCAACAATTTGTCGGTAGGGGATGAAGATGATGAAGAAGGCTTGAAACACATTCAGCGTCTCTTTCCATGAGAATAGCATAACACTGGAACGTACATCCAAGTACATTAACTCAGCGGGGAAATATGTTTCACAAAATCACCTCTGGCACAATTGTTATCATCCACAATAACCCATTTAAAAACAAATACAACTGTAGCATTTTAGACAGAAGGGTCTAAAATGCCAACATTTTTTTAACATGTACATGATTTTTAACATGTACATGATAATTTAGAAGCACTCTGTCTAAAATAGCATCACAGATGGACAATGACTCTGACTCCATCCATGGAGCTATTGGTCAACTGGAGAGCTTTATGTAGGGAATTTCAGTTTATCTTATAGTATGTATAGCATTCTCCCTTCTGTTTTAATATTTTTATTTATGTATAACTACATGCTTCGATTCGTTGTGATTTTGCTGCTGATGCATCTAAACCTCTGGTTACTTCTATTCTATTCTATTCTATTCTATTCTATTCTATTCTATTCTATTCTAAAATCCTGTAGTGCATTTTAAGTCTCGAGCAAAGCAAAGGGACTGCGGGTTTTAAATTCCTGGCGGGAAGGGGAGGATAAAAAGAGCATTATTGTAATATTATTAGAGCTGACAGGGATTGCAGTGAGGAAGCACGGCATAGGAGGGAGCTGTGTTGGATTGACCCTCTCCTCCTCCTTCTCCTCCTCCGGCTGCTACACGCTTTATCCATTACCGCTGAGAGAGAGAGTTTCTGAAAGTTACTAAGTCCTCTGAGATGTTAGAGGTTGGGGGGACTTTTCTGTCTTTCTTCTTCCCTCTTTATCTCCCTCACACATGAGCAGCCGAGGCTGCAACAGTGCTCAAAAGGCAGAATAAGAAAATGGAGAGTAGAGGGAGAAGGATAAATGAAAGATGGGGAGCACAGCAGCGCTTTAAAGATAAAGAGAAAATGAACAAAACAGATTGAAATGAGTGTACGGGTTTCACACAGATGACGTTTTAACTCGATCTTCACCTGATTTCTTCAAGGCCAGACACTGCAACGTCGACAGATTCTCTCTTATCTAAGACCATTGAGTGGGCGATCTTTAAAGTGGCTTTACTTTCAGCTAAAAGATTTTCAATGGAGTTCTATACGAGGACAAGGGTGGTTTACATCTGCTCTGATGAGAACAACATGCAGTGCTGGGAAAAACTGTTGTTTCTTTACAGATTGCCTCTGTTTTGCTGTTCCATCACATTTACATCTTTCAGATCAATAAGTAGATTTTAACATCTATGGCCTGAGTAACTTCATAGGGTTTTCAAATGCTAATTTCATGTATTAAACAGAAAAAAAAAAAGTCAACAAAGCCTCCTCGATTGTATAAACAGTTATTGGACTGTTTAAGGTTACAAAACATAATCTCAATTAGATTTAAGTCCAGACTTTGCCCCATGTCACCCAGAACCTTCTTTTTTTTTAGACACTTGGGAAGGTAAGCTACTGCTCCTTGTAGACAATGGATCTCACTGTGGTGTGTTGAATTCTCAAATTTTTAGAAATTAGATGAGTCACCTCAATAAGAGGCGAGTCATCCATCATTGAATTTTGTTTGATCAAACATCCCTGTAGCCTCTTATATGTTGTCAGGCTGCTTTTGTTTAAGTACTTGATTGTGCAGGTCTGGTGGTAATCAGGTTCAGGTGTGTCCGTTGATGTTAAATAAAGAATGTGATTATTTACAGTTCATTCATCATTTAACAAGGGAAGCAGTTGGGTTTTCACACTGACCTGGTTGATTTGGACACATGTCTTCCATGAATAAAATCCTCATTTTGTGTTAATTTTAGCAAACATTTGTCGGATACAAAAACAGTAAAAACATGATAGATTTGCAAAATCTGTTTGTTTGTTTATTTGTGAAATACTTTTCATAGTACTGCATGCAGAAATATCCTAGAAACAAGACCCTCCATCTCCCATTTGCAGCGATGCTAGCCTCAGCACATTGTCAACTCAATACTAAAAAGTTAGAACCATGGGACGTTTGTAAATGACTGAGAGTCCCACGGGGCTCGTACAGGGGAGCCGAAGGCTTGGAGAATAAGAATAATTCTGGGTGTTTTAAAATGCAGTTTGTGCAAATAAGGGTTGAATAATAATGAGGTGATTTCTGTTCTCCTGTGATCTTTTTAAAACCCCTGATTCAGTTTCCATCAGCAGAAATATCACACACACACTCAAACATATTAAATTTAAAGAATGCACCTTCAGCTTTGTTTGTTCGGAGATTCTCGTGTGTTTGTGTCTGTTCCCATTCGCACCTCCTTGATATTTAAAGCATAGCAGGTATCTTGGAATTTATTAAGAGCTGCAGAATTAATGGACCAACATAATCACAAAGCTATCTGGGTTACCAGCAAAAGCTATACTGTAGAGTTTAGCTTTATTTTTCTTATGGATTTTGTTCCAGTATCGACAATTATTATTTTTTTGTTCATAAATAACCTTGTCTGAATGAGGGCATGAAAGCAGAAACATGATTTTAGCTTGTAAATGGGAAAATGTTCCACAGAGGTTGCTCAATATATGCAAAAAAGTATTTCTGATCATAAAGTATGCACTAATTTATTTATTTGCAACATATAGACTTTGTTATTAAACTGCAAGGCAACTGCTTGTTGTTCCAGCTGCAGTCTGACAAATCGCACTGAAAATCTGCCATTTTACCAACTGACTGTGGCACAGTATCTTTTCTAAGCGAGCAAAACTGCTGAATCCAATGTCCAGGGAGGATAATTATGGTTAAATCGTTTATTCGTACCATTTTTCTATAAAATTCATGGTGTCACACCATACCGAGCACAAATACGCAAACAGAATCCTGAAAACGATTCCAATTAAATAAAAACCTGTCTTATGTCATCCTACCTGTCGTGATCTCGCCCGACGCCCCAGACACGGATGCTGCTGATTGGTTGAGAGTGGAGCAAACTGCGATCATCTGGGTCAATCAGAGTTAACATTCGATCTTGAAGCACCAACAGCATGCTTTTACCCTGGAATAATGCACACAGGGACACTTTCAACCTGCAGCCCAAAGCTGATTACGGTTTCTCATTGATTGAAAAGTCTGCAGCAGTGTTTACTCTCTCCACGTTTTCTGTCTTCACATCAGAATAGAACCAAGGCGAGGTGTTGCGGTGGCTCACTCCATTAGCTTGCAGCAAGAAGATTCTAGTTTTAAACCTTCAACTTGTAGAGGTTTCATGTTCTTGCCATTGCCTTCCTATTCACTGCCATCATCACCTGTAACTCTCTTCTTTAAACGTTCACTTCCGCTGTAGACTTTATCAAAAACACTTGTTTCGCACAGTTATTGGCAATCACACTGACCTCTCCCCAGACTCCAGCTGAGTCTCTTATATCCCTTCTGCAGTAGGACAGTTGTCTGATGCAGTGGTGGACAGCCACGCTGCTCCTCCCCTCACAGAGGTCCTGTTCTGCCATCTCCACCCAGCCCAGAGAACGCACCGGAAATGACTGAAAGAGAAACACAACAACTTTTGTTCAGCTGATCTGGGCTCTTAGCGTGTTTTTTTTTTTTAAATTAATCTCTGGATGTGCAACATACAGATGTATCTAGAGAAGGATATTCACATTTGAATAGGTTGCAGTAATGTTATTAAACAAACAAAAAAATAAATAAAGATAGCCAATTCACATAAACTCAGATCTGATCCAAGCTGGATCAGATCAGATTCAGTACATGCCCACAATCTGATGTAGACAAACCACCCTCTGTCTTTTTGAACTCTTTCTCTCCATCTATCTCATCAAAAAGATGAGAATTAAGTAATAAAATTAAGATTAGTAAAAATAATAAGACAAATATAAAATCGGTAAAGATACAAAAAACTAATAGCATGAATCAGTCTTAATAGTCTTATATGCATTATTGCTTTTTGCTGGTTTAGTTAAACTTCTTCCACAAGGGGGCGCTAAAAATCTTAACAACTGTTTTCTCAAAACTGACCACCAAGTGGCGCTGCGACAAAAAATAGAGAGAAAGAAAGGAACCAACACTGATCTGGGTTACGTAATTTCAAACACACCCCTGTGAGTGAGTTTCTCTCATTAAGCAATAAGAAATGTATATTTTATCAAAAATAAACATTTAAACTGTATCATAGTTATTTGAATTTGAAATCTCGTGTTGATTGCTAATAATAGTGTCTTTATAGTTTCACTTAATTCACTGTTTTTCAGGCATTGCACTGCTGCAACTTACAGTGGAAACCCAATGCTTTACAGTTTTAAACTAGTTTTATAACCTTTAATAATCAAGCTTGTAATTCATGTTGATTTATTAACACCTGATATCCACAAGAAATAACAAGGTTAATGTCAACTGCTTGTGTTATGTTCAAGACCTATTTTTTTTTTTTAATTATCTGATGTCAGTGACATTCTTAGGACAAACCTGGTATTTTTGAAGTATTATCAAATGTGCTAGAAGTTATTCAGGTCATGTGCTGCAACAAATCGCCATAAGCTGTATAATAAGGATGTAAACCGCATTCATTTTTTAAATAAAAACCAACACTGTTTTTCATCATGTCAGACTTCAGACTGTTTTTTAAGGTCACATCATTTCTTATTCAAATAAGCCACATCCCAGAGACAGTGCCAAACTACTAGGTTTTGCACATTAGCATTTTTCTGTTCACATTATGCTCGTCTTTGTGCCTGGTTACCAGCTTTCTCTGTTATCTTTTTTTACAGTTATATTGACTCAGATTCCAAGCAATTTATCCAACAGTTTATAGCAAAGTGCTGATCCACCCCAGATGTTTGCTTTCAAAATATTTTTGGGGTGCTTCTTCAATACAAAGCTTGTTAATGACCAAACTCTTAAATTGGGCGGCAAACCTTCAAGCTGGAATGTTTATGTTAACAATAAGCAATTATCCCACCAGGTTTGATGCCTTTTTGAAACATATTCCTGGCATAATCCATCATAATAAGCCTATATATTTCAGAAGATTGCTGGTTGGTATAATGCGAGCTTACCATTGCCTCTGGATCGGAGAATGTGCTGTTAAGGTCCACTGTCTCCAGCTGAGCTGGAGGGCTGCAGAAAGTTATGAGACATGAGTGATGTTCATGAGAAGTTTACCAAAGAAAACTGGTGAAAGCTGTGTGTAGCACACACACACAAATAAATAAATAATTTAAAAAAAATTCAACATGTTGGTTGTGTGCATATAATGCCTTCAGATGTATTAAAACTAAAATATAAATCATTTTATGTCTTACATTGAGCTTTCCAGTCACTGTGCTCACTGAAAACTTTAGCATAGTTTAATGTGGGTTTTTGTGCAGCTTTATTTGAGACGGGTCAAGACAATTTTTTTTAATTACTGGTTTGATTTTTGATATGAGCAAATTTCTTTAAGCAAAGAATCTTTTCTTATCCCTTAGTCACAGGCTTAAGCTATGTTTCCTTTTCTTTCTCATTCAGTAGTTTTTGTTTTGAAACTTCTTTGAAGTTGCAGTAAGTGTCTTGCGAGATTGCAAAAAAGAACACAAAATTACCACTGAAAAACTGTGCTCAATTAAAGGTTGCACTTTTTTCAGTGTAAGATTGTGCTATTACAAGGAAAGATTAATTTAGCTCAAGACACTTAAATGTCCAGGAGTGCCAACATTTCTGGAGTGTGCCGGTTATCTGTCCATGACTTACTTGAGTTTAAGAGAGGCGTAGCGGAGTGTAGCTCCTTCAAATGCTTTAAGACTGGGATCTGGGTAAACTGGATAGTCCTTCAAGTCCTGAAGACGAAGGAGAAAAAACAGGAATTGTTGGAGGAAAAGATTGAGTTCTAACAGGTTTTTAAAAAAATGGTTTTGGTTTCCTTTACTTTGTGACAGCTGGCAAACATTTATTTTATTTTATTTTAATTCAGCTTGAGACACATTTTCTCTGTTAGTTGGATATGTTAAAAGCCATGTTCATATATCCAGCAAAAAAAAAAAAAAAAAAGAAAAAAATTATATTGAAAATTTGGCATACTTTTGATGTGGGAGTGGTAGTGCTGAGAACTGGATTGGGAGAGAAGAGGCCTTTGGAGGGTGAGGAGGAGGAAGAGGACGGGGAGGAACCAGACGGAGAAGGGACCGGCTCCACTGAGCTGTCAGATATCAAACTGCTCGGGCGCTGGAAACAAGAAAGAAAAGATGCAACAAAACACAAAGAAGTAATGCATCGAAACAAACTGACATTTATCAAACAGCATCACTATTGTGTAGCTTCAACCAAAAGAACCTTGTGATATGCTACATAAATCTTGAAATATGTTTGAGTCCTTTCCTCTACATGTATAAGTTTGGGTTTCATTAACATTTCAGAAAAAAAATAAAATTCAAAAAGTACCAAATTAGATAAAACTCAGGTTATTCAACTTTATGTTTTAGATATGACTGAATATTCTCCTTTAGGATTTCTTACTATGGAGCAGGATTCACAGTTTCATCAGTTAAAGCGATTCATTAAGTTCCCATCAGAACATCACCAATACCACCATATTTGTCTGTTTAATTCTGTCTTTCGCCCATTAATATATTAGTTTTACTTCAGACGTTACAGAATGAGCACCTCTACACTTTTTGTTTTGCTAGTCCAGTTTTGGTGAGCTGCGGATTTTTCTTAACTCATGATTTGCAAATGTCTTTAGTACATGATGTCATGATGTTTTCCTATTTCAGATATTTTATCCTGCTTTACAATGTCAGACAGGTTCTGTTTGATTCTACAGATATTGTGAAATTAAATTGATCTTTCCAAAAACTGCGTGCAGTTTTTCACATAGCTTTCTCCCTTTAACTATTGAAATCATCGTTTAAACTTTTCATTGTGTAATTCCTATGGTTATAATCGTCTAAAATTAACATTTGTTTGATGCTTAAGAGTTCAGGTGTCTCAAAAAAAAACAAAAAAAACTGAAGAAATGCATAGGGGAGCAAACACTTATTTATAGCACTGTGAATACACAAACACCATAAAATTCACCCTATCATGTCTTGCATCTAGCAGTCCTCTTACCTCATTTGGTAGCTTAAGGGAGTCTTGTGTTTCTTTTTGTGGGTCATGCTCAGAGTCTGGCGCATTGCTAGAAGTGGTATCTTGGTTTCCAGAGGCAACGGGTCGGTCATACTGTGTAGTGCCGGTGGGAACGTGCCAGAAATAGACTTCGGATGAGTCTGAGATCTCCCGCCAGCCTGGGGGCAGATCCCCTTCAGCCCATACATCTGCTGATGGATGACATGGATATGCAGTTACATATATTACACATGAGGATATCATCGAAACGCACACAAAGGAACTACGCTCATAGATAAGCTCAATAAGGCCTTGTAATGCAAGTGTTCAGTCAATACAAAACACCACAGATAGAAATAAGAACACAGAGGATAAATATCACTAATAGTCTGAAATATCACTAATAGTCTGTGTGTGTTCAGTTTCTGTTGTCATGGCAAAGCCTGAGCTCATAACCCGTGGCAAGGCCCAATAGTCAACAATCAGTCTTGCTTTCTCTCTGTTGGCTTTATGTTACTCTGTATACCCTAATATTAGCGAGATAATACTTTAACATACATGCCAGAAAATCCCCTCCCCTCCAATTCTTCTCTGCTTTTTCACGCCCTTCTCTCTGCAGCATCCTGTTCTATAACACCGTATTTCCTCTCTGCACCATAAGGCTGCTCAAGGGGGCCTTTAAGCCTCCAACATTATTGCTGTAGTACCTTGCTTGGTTAAAGTGTGTCTTTGTAAAATTACAGATCTGTCAAATGGAGGTAGAAGGATATAGAGGAAAGATGGTGCAATTGGGGTATGATTAGAGGAGGAAAAAGAAATTAAAATTCTTTAAATAAAAAAATCGGATGAAAGGATAAAGATAACAAACCTGTCTCATTTGGGCTCTGTGGAGAGGGTGACTCTTGAGACAGAGTGGTCCAGCTGGAGTCTTCATCCTCTGATGGTGTGTCAGGAGTCAAATCCATTTTCAGGCCCACTTTAGGAAGGCCCGTCTCTGGCGCCGGTTCCTGCAGGGGCGGAGATACCCAATTCTTGGTAGGGGTGCTTTTTTCAGCAGCTCTGGCTTGCTTAGGGGAGAATGGAGGGTATTGCTGCAAAAACTGATTCTCGTTGTTGGGGTGCAACTCCACTTTGATCACCCGGGGCTGGGAGGTTCGAGTTGGCTTTGCAGGACTACGTGGACTAGCTTGCACTTGGGGACACAGCTCTTCTCGAATTGGCGCTGGGGCTTGATTCTGGAGGTGGTTGAGGTTGTCTGACACCCATTCTGGGCTGTTTGCAGAAGAGGAGGAGGTGGAGGAAAGAGGCGCCTCAACCACTACCGGCAGTAGGGGCTGTCTCGGCGTTGGGGTGGGCTCATCTTCCTCCTCATCTTCCTCCACAACAGACTCCACGTTATCCTTTTCCTCGTGACCGTTTTGCTTGCAGTTGGTCTTCTCCTCCTTCTGACTGTCTCTTTCTTTGGCAGGGCTGTCCTGTTCTTTTTCGGATGCAGGCAGCTGCTTCTTCTCCTCCTCCTCTTCCTCCTTCCCCTCTTTGTTTTCACAACTGCGGTCCAGATCCCAGCATTTGCCGTGGTACTCCAAAAAGCTTTTGGTTCTTCTACGAAACGGAGGAAGCTGAGAGTTGTCCTTCCCAAACTCCAGCCAATCTGAAGTCGGATTATTGAAGAGATCATTGTGAATTTTCTCCACAGTATTTGCCCTGCTCAGCTGTAGCTGCTGGCTCTCAGCTCGCCTCTGCATGTTAGCTCCATTCTTGGCTAGTTTGGGGTTAGTTGTGTTGAAGGAGGAGGAGGATGAAGAAGAGGAAGAGTAGAGGGCAGAACTGGATGAGGACTTGGTTGGGAGTCCTCTTCCTCTGGTTACTGGTTGGTACTTAGAGGACAGAGCAAAGTTGTCACTTATCCCCATGGCACTCCGCACAGTGGTCATGGCATACCTCTGACGGCTCTTGGGCAAAGTGGCCGAGCTCCCGGTTTCCATCGACTCCTTGATGACGTCGCGACCAAGCAGCTGGTTGTAAGATGAGCGAAGACTCAGAGAGGTGGGAGGGGTGGCTGAGGGTGTACTGCGATTTGCCAGACCCCCAGTGGAGGGGGTGGAGCCAGAACGGGAGAGGGGCGGAGTTTGTACTGACATCATGTCTGACTAGAAATACACCGCAAGGATGGAGCTGTTGGGAGATGGAGAGCAACAGAAAGAAAGAAAGCTGTCAACTAAACTGAAGCACACACTTTTATACTAGATTAAGATTGTTTTAATAAATAAATTTTAAAAAAAATCTAAATTTCATAACAGCAGGTCACAGCTGTCCCAAATTGTGATTGAAAATCGGCCACAACACCTCTTACTGGAGCATCTCTGATTATTAATTCAGTGTCTGATATCACATCTCATTGGCTGCAGCTTAAACAGGCTTCAAAAAGAACACATTAAGACACTGCTAAGATCCTGTAGAAAGAGACGAAGAGCTGAGAAATACAGCATCAAAGTCACAACGCTGAAATAGACTCGCATGATGCCCAGAATGACTCAGACTCTCGATCCATTAAATCAGGACTCACTTTCAAAGGGGAAGCTGAGGAGTAAAGCTGGCCTGTGGGGAAGAGAGGTGTCAGGCAGTCCTGCTAACTAGCTGTCTCTTTTATCTCTGGGTGGATCAGCTCTGCGTTGCGGACTAAAGATGGCTTGATAGCAACAAAGAGAGTGGTAGAATAATATTCCAAAGGCGTGACACATACAAAATATGGGTTACATCACTAACTAACCCACCTGTAACCCCTTTGGAAAAGCAGTCGGGTAAACATGTCTAGACACGCAAACCAAACGGATAAACATCCTGCCACCTAATCACAAACAAACCCGGCTCAAACATTGCTGCAGTCATCACAGCCCTTTTGTCTTAAAGATATGGAAAACTCGAGCACAGCAGATTTTAAAGCATGTCATTATCATGGGAAAAGGGCCGGGGCAGAATTGAAACGAGAGCAGAATATGTAGACGGTGCATTATGCTGCTGCGGGTCCTCTATCTGCACCTGCCCCCCCTGGGTGGCGGCCGTGTTGTTCCCGTGAGCCAAACAACAACCTGTCAGTGCTGAATCTGTGTTCATCTGCGGGTTTGTGTCTCAAACACAATCAACAGGTTCAAACTACCGGCACCAAGGTTTCCACTGTCACAACAAAACCTTTATTGTCATGCTGGATTAAATACCAATTCAGCCAACAGATCAGCTCTTGACTTTAGATGAAAAACATACTTTCCAATGCCATGCAAATGTATTTATAGCCCTTGAACTTTTCCCACATTTTGTCACTTTACAACTTCAAACTTCATTGTTTTAGTTTTTTCAAAATGTGTTAAAAATACAAGCCTGTAAATTATGTCAAGTACTTGTATTCTGTTACCTTTACTTCGATTCCTCTGAATACAACCTCGTGTCACCAATTGCCCCCAGAAGTCACCTGATTAACAAATAGAGCCAATCTCTTTTTAATCTAAGCTCACTATAAATCCTGCTGTTCTGTGAAAGACTCTGAGTTTTTTTTTTTTAGAGATTATTAGAGACCAGACCTGGTATCTGGACCTGGACAGGTCAGGGAGAGATTTAAAGCAAGTTCAGACACAACAAAATCACCCAAGCTTTCAACATCCCATGGAGTCAGGGGTCTCCACCCCTAGTCTTCGAAATTTACTGTGTTGCATGTTTCAGACCCATCCCTGCTCTAACACAGGTCAGAGAATAAATTGATTGAACTGCCCCTTCAGCATGCCATCAAACTTGGCAAATGCCTGCTAATGAGCCATTCATTTGATTCAGGTGTGTAAGAACAGGGACGCATTGAAAAGCCGCAGGACAGTAGATCCTCGAGGACTACGGTTGGAGATCCCTCGTTAAGTCATCACCTGAAATAGAAAGAGTATGGCTAAATTTCAAACCTAAAATGATATAGCAATCCATCTAATCTGACACCCACATAAGAGGAGCATTAATAAAGAAAAAAAAAACAGCCAACGTGGAGGAGCTGCAGAGATCTACTGTCAAGACAACTATTAGTTTTTCTCTTCACAAACCTGACTTTTATAGAAGTGCGACAAGAAAAAAGAAAGCAATAAGAAGGAGCTTCCTTCCAGCAGTTTACAGGATACATCAAACATGGAACAGTTGGTCTGGTCAGATAAGGATACAACTGAACTGCTACTGCCTGCATGGGTGCAGGAAAACTGACACCAGCCTCTCCCTGAACATAGTGTCTCCACAGTAAGAGACATGATGCTGTGGAGGAGCTTTCCTTAACAGGGTTAGGGAAACTGATCAATGTTAATGGGAAAATGGGTCAATCCTGAAATAAAACATGTTAGAGGGCACAAAAGACTTGAAGCTGGGAATGACGGTTCACATTTTAGCAGAACAACAAGCCTAAACATAAAGCCAGACGTATGGATTGGTTTGGATCAAAGCATATTGTTCAGTGAGAATGGCCTACTCAAAGTGGAGACATAAATCTGATTCAGAATATGTGGCAGGATATGAAAATGGATGCAACAGAAAATGAGTGATTTCACAAAGAATAAACAAAAATATATTAGTGTAAAGTTTATAAAATTATTATTCACTATAATTAGAGACTGCAGGCTCTATAACATAATATCTCAGGGGGACTGACAACAAAATGCATGCCAACATTTTTTAATGTAAATTTGAAAATCAAATTTTCTTTCCACTTCACAATTACACAGTATTGTGTGATGGTTGGTCACTTAAAAGCCCAATAAATTATATGTAGGTTTTTGGTGGCAACTTGACAAATTTCTAAAAGTTCTCAAGAGTTTTGGTGAAGTGACATTGTATACAGTAAATTCTACAAACCGATGAAACAAAATGGTTAAAATGTCAATAAAAACTATTGTAGCTTCACGTCGTTACTGATCATGTGGACAAACTGCATCATCAGTCAACACACAAACAGCAGACCTTTCCGCCTGAAACCCTCCCCTCCGCGATGCAGACAGGTCTCTGGTAGTTACGGGCTAAGTGGGGCAGAGACAGGATGCAGGGAGAGGAGGAGAAAGGAGGGTTATTACAGGGAGAAAGGGAGCAGAATGACACAGCAGTTTGCAGGACAGTGGGACACAGTCAACACAAAGAGGCTGTTATGTTTCCTGCAAAGTCGCCCTCAATAAATCTGCTGTGCATCATGCCAGGGGAAGTTATTCAGGAGATGGAAAGATGTTACCAGCAGAATCTCTGAACATCATCTCAGTCTGAGTTTAAATGCTTTTAAACTGTAACATATATTCCAATTTGAGTTTATAAGGAAATCCCCCCCACCTGTCATGACCTTTCTCACAAATGTACTTGAAAAGACGAAATGCAATATTTTTGACATACATATTCTACCATTGCCTCTATAACTGTGGAGAAAAACATCAGAATCTTCTGTTGATCCCTAATCAATTTGCACACATAAGAGTGTTTTTACCTGAAGATTTTATTAGCTAATTTCAAAAACAGGCTTCCTGGATTAATCATGTCACATTTTAGAGGAAACCAGCTAGTTATGACGCGTCTCCTCCCTCAACTCTGAGCTGCTCTGCTTCTAGGAAAAAGAAGAAGAAGAAGAAATGCAACAGATGAAAGCACAAGCTGGGGAGAAATTGAACTTGCAAAAGTCGATGATGTCATGGGTGGAGTATTCCTGCGCCTGCTTTTCTTACAGCCTCCGTAAACTCCCTCCGTGAGAAACCAGGGACAACCTGATCTAATCTCGCGTACATAAAATGCCAGGAATTAAAAGTAAAGGTGGTGCTGTAGCGAAATCTAGGGTCTAATTTTCAGGGCAGACGCAGCAGATCTTTCGCATCTCTTCTCTCTCTTCAGCCCCATCACCACCGCCGCACTGGGAGGGGAGTGCATCCCAGTTAGAGCATCTATTTACATCCACTCACCGCTTCGCTCAGCTGTCCGCGCCTCCCTTCCCTTCTCACGACGACGAGACACAAAGTAGTGGGCCGGTGTCAAGCGCTGCTTTTAAGTGCCAGTCCTGCCCGTAGCGTTGAGCCGGGCCGCCCGCATCACATCATCCCTCCGCCCTCACCAGCCCCGCGGCTCGCTGCGCTGCTGGCGGCCGAGCTTTGCGCTCTCTCTCTGCGCCAGATGATCCCCGGAGCTGCGCGGCGTGGCGCTGTGGAGCCCTCTCCGTCTCTCTCTCAGCGCAGCCGGCCAATAGGAGCCGCGAACGGAAGACGCTGGGAGCACGAAGCGGAGGGACGCAGCCGTAATAATAAATCTACTGGAGTTAGTTTGCAACTCAGGTAATGAAATCACACATCATCGGGGCTGTTACATCACGCAGCACACTGAACACACACGGCTGCTCTTAAAGAGCCAGGCAAGAATCAAACTATTCTTGTTCCAAGGCTCCAACACATTTTCGTTTTAAGATTTCCACCCTTCTTCAGACCTAATTTACAAAATTGTCAGTAAACATTTTACAGCGTAGATAAAAAGATTTAAAATTAATTTATAGATGAATAGGTGGATGATTGGACACTATAGAAACGGTATTATAAAATAAAAGGTTGTTTACATTAATGCCAAATTGTGAGACCTAGTTTGTTCATACATTGTCTTCTGGTGCCCATCTCCTGTGGTCATTGGGTGAGAGGCGGGACAGGTCAATAGTCCATCACAGGACAAACAAGCATATGTACTCACTCATAGCAAAATAAAAATTAGAAAGACCAATTAATTGTTTCCATTAATTAAAAATAAAGTCATGTTTTTGAATGCTTTGGGTACATTGGTGTGGGCGCCAAAGTACCCAAAGAGAACCCATGCATGCACAGAGGCTATTTAAGTTTAATCAAATTAGATATCATGGACTTTCACAGAAAGTCAGAAACTCAGTTGGATTTTTAAAAAAGTTTTTTACTTAAAACTGTGCGTTTCACAGAGTAAACATCCTCCTCAAAATCAACACTGGCACAGCTGGTTAACATGGTTGGCAGAGGGGAAAATTCTGAAATGGTTGCTTTACAATAAAAGACACAAAGGTTGTGGCTAGAAATATGACACTGATACAACACAGCGGAGATTAGCATTATTCCTGGTAACTGTAGTTCTTTTGAAGAGATTAATCCTACTTGTGCGGAAGCAGAGAAACCCAACCAAAGGTAATCTGAAGGGTTTTGCACATTAGAGGACAAATAAAGACATTCATAGCCTTAAAAAAAACTAAAGCTGTCAGATTGTCTTCTAACCATCTTTCAGACATAAACAAAAAAAAAACACAAACATATTCAGACCTCACAGTATATAGACACAAAACACTGACCCTTTCCTTTCAACGATGCCACATTCAAACTGAAGTACATTCCTTGTGCATGTAGCTTGGCTTTGTTTTCTTCCTATCCTATCCCTACTGTCCACTGGCAAACTCCCCTTTCTGTGCCGGGCGGATGGAGGTGAACACGTGTGGAGGATAGTGACGGAGGTTCACACAGGCTGCCGGTGCTCCACGAGTGAGAGAGGAGACTGGACTGGGCACAATGGGCCAGAGAAGAAAGCGGCTGGCGCCAGCTGTCGGCCACAGAGAAGCAGGGAGCTGATCGGATGGAGCGCATTGCTACATCTACATTATCAAGTGTGAGAAAAAAATAAATAAAAACAGCCATTATACATCAACAATGAGAAATACATGTTTCCTATTGATCAGTTGAACCTACCCCCGTATGAATTATCAGGAGGCGTCAGTAGTCTCTTTGCTTGCTTGTTTCCTGCTTGTGCGGCTCGCTTGTAAAACTCCACTGCCATCTTTAAATTCTGCTGCACCTCGATGCCGCTTTCGTAGCACTGACCCAACAAGAACAGAGCCGAGTTGTCCTGAGCACAAAAACAATCAGTTTAAGTTTTATAAGCTTCATTTTGGTCCAGAAATTAACAAACAGGTTTCATGAGTTACTTGCATTGCAGGTACAATTTTAAATGAACCAACACAGTGAAATTCTGCAAGAGTAATAATAAGTAAAAGACAGTTAAAGTATACAAACAAAGCTGAAACAGAAAGTTGTACAAAATCCTAATGAAGTAACATATGTCTGTAGTAAACTTTTCTAATGCACCAGGATGGGGAGGGCAATGTCCCAGTAAAAGCGACTGACAAACAACTACAGTGGAATTATCTAGAAGGGGACTCACTCCACTCTCTGCTGCCATCTTCAGGTACTGAATGGACTTGTGCACATTTTTGGCAGGATGCTGAGAGTAAAAAGAGGCCAGGCAGATCTGGGCCTAAACAACAGAAAAGGAAAAAAAAAGTTGTGTTAAGGAGTTCTTGTCTTATTATGTTTATAGAATAATTAAGTCCAGACAAGCTGCCATAATAATAATTAAAAAAAAAATATTCTGTGATCCCAACATTTTTCTTAATTATTCAACCTCATAAACATAATATGCTTAATTGCGGTGTTTATAATTCTCTTAGTAAAGTTAGATAACTAAAGATTTTTAAACAATAAAAATATTCTTGAAATTTGGGCTTTTATGAATGCTTTGAAGTTAATTATTTTTTGTTTTTCACAACAGAAAAAGAAAAATCATCTAACCTGCCACAATGGTGTGACTGACCACACATTAAATCAACATAAAATCAAATGAATCAGTTGTCTTAGTTATATTATCTACAGCTGTGCTGCTCTGAAAATGGCATAATTTTAATGAAAAAGTTCAGTAAATCTAAAAGACAAGAGAATAAAGTAAGTTATTCATTAATTACGTAACAGTATTTCAATACTGTAGCTGCAAAGATTATCACATAGAGAGTTTGAACTTTTACAGAATCCCTGTCTTGATTTGTACCTTTGTGAGCCCAGCTGTAGCTGCTTCTTCCAGTAACTTAATGGCTGTGTTCACCTCCTCTGTACTCTGATGCCCCCTGTTGGCCAGCAGCAGCTTTGCATAACGATACTGAGCTTGTTTATGGCCACTGATGGCCGCAAGCTTGTAGTAGTGAAGAGCCTTACAGAGAAAAGACAAACACTTAAAATATTAAAATCAGGTTCAAAGTGAATAAATTAATATGAAAATAAATACATTAATACACAGACATAGGTTCAGATTAAATGTAATTAAAAATATTAAATTAAATATGACCTGCGTTGGGATAAGTGTCAACTGTAACTAAAAAGAGAAACTAAGGGCTTGAAAAATGGGGGGGATGTTAATAAAACCAAAACAGGTGCACAGGTGTAAGTAACCTTATTGTTTGTTTTTTTAAACAAAACAGTTTTTAAGGAATAGAGGAATGAATGAGCATTAACATCTTTCACATTAATAAAACAAATTCAACTAATGTGATGTATAACAGAGATAAAAACTAATATTTTAATCAGTTTCAGAATGTGCTTCAGCTCTGACTGGACTCTATATTATAGATAACATGTACATTGACTTTCCAATAAATAAGTTTAGGATTTGACACACAACATCCGGTATATTTATATTTTAAGAACTGCATTTCTGGTTTTTCTTATGGTCATCTATGATATAGGCCTGATTTAACTGATATTATAAGAATTGTTGTTTTGGGTTTTTTTTTTGCTAATTTTATTGTGTCAATACTTAGCAAGTATCATAAAAATGAACAATGGTCTCACCTTCTCCTTGTCCTTTCTGACTCCTCTTCCCTTCTCATAGCACACCCCCGTGTTAAACTGCGCCTTGTTGTAGCCATGCTGAGCTGAAGCTAGAAAGCAGCAGAAAGCTTCCTCATAGTTTTCTCTCTTGGCACTTTCTAGACCTGTTGCATTCACAGAGAAAGAGAAACAAATGGACAAAGGTTTCCACACATGAAGGTCTGGGTGATATTCTGAGCTGAATTTCTCAGTTAAATCTTTACCAATGATGTTCAGGATTACGGGTACGCTGGTGTCTCCCACACTTCTGAGGTTGTGCGCTGCTTCTGTCAGCCTCTCGTTATCTGACACTTCCTAAAAACACAGACAAAGATAAAGATACAACAATAAAAAATAAGATTTCAACTCGATTGGGTCTGGTAATGAATACTTGAAAAAGACGATCTTTCCAAAGTTTCACCTTGTCTTTGTTATCTGTGCGTTTTTGGTTGATCTCAGTCTGCAGGGGAGAACTCAAATGTGGTTCCTCTGTGTGTGTCAGAGGCATAAAATGTATCAAACTCCATCCTCATCAAATTTTGTACAAAAACATCAAGAGTGGCATCATTCTACAGAATCTGACATTAAAGCACAGAACAAACCAGGCGTCAGTGGATCCTTGCCCAAGAGCTCCTCCCGGTGGTCGGAGAGGGAACTGTCAGAAGTCCCACTGCTGTTGCTGCTTTGAGATGGGGACTGATCTTGATTCTGTCCCTCTGGCACAGCCTGGAGACACAAGACATTTCTTCCTCTGGGCAGGACGTCACGTCTTGATACTGCTGACAACAAACAACACTGCTGTGTTGGAATACTGATCACACGAGGGTATAGGAAAAAGGGGTTATGGGATGGAGACTGTTAAACATCTCATGAATTTTGGCAGTGATTTTAATGTAATAATATCAGAGTTTAGTTGGTGTGGGTGTACTACTACAATGGTGCCAGAAAGACTCACAAATTTCCAGCAGGACGCGGTATCCGCATTTCTGAAGGGACGGGGGAGCTGTCAGCGTTCCAGCGCTGGGACTGGGCTCGCTGCCTGAAGAAAACCTGGAGTGGATCCTTCTGCAGATCTGCATAAACAGCACTGCCACCGCTCCCTGTGGAGAAACCCACTGTCACGAGAACATCTCCACTGTCTCTGTGCTAGGAAACCCTGAAAGTATTCCAGAAGTGGTCAGCATTGTGGCACTAAGCTCAGGGGCTTTCACTTCCTGGTTTTACGTTAGTGCGATTAAAATTAGTCCTCTGGTTGCTGATTTCTGTCAAACAGAAAGCCAGACTTTCAGTGTGTACACTTTTTACGTCTTTCTGATAAACTACCACAAGCCAATTACTACAAACTCGATATTGGAACATATATTTTTTAAACACAAACATATCCTTGGGTAATTATTGATATCTAGAGATATCAATCTTTGATTAAGACCTACCCATCCCACAGCATCCAGGGCTGTGTAATTTCGAAGTTCAGCATGAAACTGAAATGTCTTTTCTTTCTTCCTCTTCTTCCCATCATCCTCCTGGGATCTGCATATTAACAGAAGAAAAAAAAAAAAGATACATCTCTTTTTTTTTCCATCTCACAGTACACAATGTCGGGAATTTTCAGTTGGAGCTGGCTCGGTTTATTTCTGCTTCCCGTTAACGCTGCTTATACTAAAACACACACGCCGATGATGCTGGCTGATGCAAGCAGCTGAAAATGAGTCTGCATCGATGCAACAGGTTCAAACAGTGGCTAAAGGAGGCTGTATCTGAGGTTTAAATTCATCCAAACCTCATGAATTAAATAACTGTACCAACAGCTTTGGAGAAAAAAAAATAGAAATGTTTAAACTGCAGAGTTATTATTTTAAAACCAATAATCTTGTTGTAAAAGCATGGACGAAGTGAAAAACTGAAACAGAAGCAATGAAGGGGAAGGCACCTGTTGTCGAAGGAGTGTCGAGAAGTAGAGAGAGCAGCTGAGCCACTGATGAACTCGTCCTCCACATGGTGGTTCTGGGGGAGTCTTAAGGTACCGCTGCCATGGCAACGATGGAGTGCTGCATGGTGGCATAACTTGGAAAAAAAAAAAAAAAAACAACAGCAAGAGTTACTCAGTTAAACTCAAATATCCAAGTTTTCATTTTATAGATAAACAGCTTATTAAATCCCCAGAGCTACAACATGCACTTTGTAGTCCTAAATAATAAAACTACAAACATGGCTCTGGAAGCCATTAAAGCTACAATTATGTAACTTTTACAAAAATATGTATTTCTGTGAAAAGATCGATCTCCTCCTCCTCCTCCTTCCTGAGCTGCCATTGCTATGTGCAGAAATATACCATTCACGGTAAAAGTTGCAGAGCCAGGAGGAGTGCGAAAAATACTTAGACTGCTAAAATCCTGACAGGATCATTATACACTGGCAAAATATTCCTTAAAACATAAATTAGGATTTGTAAAACCCTAATCATGTCTGTGAAAGTAAAACATCAACATTTACAACACATTTCAGCACCTGAATCACTTTAAATCCTGTTCAGCCACTACAAAATATTGTAGTGGCTGAACTACAATATTTTGTAATATTGTAGTTACAATATTACAAAATATTGTAATATTTTACAATATAATTAGGGTTATTGTAATAACCCTAACCCTAACCCCTAACCCCTAACCCTTGATTTTTTTTCTACTCTAAATATAGGCTTAAGACCAATTTTGTGAAAATGTTTTTTTTTTTTTTTTTCTTGTAATTCAATAGGATTTTTCGGCTATTAGACAAAACTTGCTATCCATAGCTGGTCGTTATGCTTCTTCGAACCATTTGTGGATTTTCCTTAAAATCTACAATATGTGTTTAATCTGAATGTGCTTCTGGTGTTTCTTATCATCACCAGATTTTCTTAAACAGACCTTCAAACCGATGTTCCTCACTCTCTAGTGCTTACCCTGCTCAGTAGTTTTTTATGTTTTTCTTTGATATAAAACACTGTCTTGTTCTTGCTCACACTCCGCCTATTGTACTGGATAGAAATTAGGATGAAATTAGGCTAAGGCAGGAAGGCAGGAAGTTAACTTCACTGAACAAAAATAAACCTTCAAGAGGATAGAAAGCAAGCTATGACTTGCTTTAATGCAAAATAGTGCACGTCAACGTTAAAAATGCTACACAGAAAGCATAATTAGTACGAGTTTACCTGTAACTAGTTAGCAATAAAAACGGCACAAGATAAAAGTGTAAAATAAAAACTTTCACTTCTAAAGGATCAATGACATTTCTCTCACCTCTTCCGACTAAACCTTGAACTCTCCACATCCCGGTTCGTCCTTTGGTGCAGCTTTAACTACTGGCTTATTACGGAAAATACATGTTTAATGATAAAGAATCGCTTCCGAAGCGCTATAAACAGGCAGCAGTCGCTGTTTATCCCTCTTTGTTTGGTGGCAAAAAAAAATATAATAATAAAAAGCTGTCACGAGATGTGTCGGAAGTCAAGAAAACCGGAAGTAGGGCAGGTGACGCAACCGTGAAAGTTTGAGAAAGTGGTGCAATGCAGAATCATTGCACCACCTATTGGTAAATCGGGGAATTTCAGCGGGAAGGAAAGCGCATGAGAATGCAAAAAAAAAAAATCTGACTTTCTTTACACGGTGCAATTTAGTGAGCAAAATTAGTTACACCGTGTTATCAAAAGCAAACAAGAAACCTTGGCAAGAGAAATGCTAAGAAAGGCGCAATATCCCTGAAAATCCCGTTGTACAGCAAATTAACAACATCTGAAAGACATATTTCTTAAAATTGAAAAAAAAAATAAATAAATTAAAAAAAAAAAATAAAAGCCCTGACACAACACTTCAGATTATTCCTCATTCTGTTGATTCATCTGCGATTTGAAAAAGTCTCTGTGACGCTAAACCTCTTTGGAAATCACCTCTTTTGTAATATTTTTTGCTGAATTGAAGAACTGTTTTAAATTTCTCCCTATTTCTTCATTTGTTTTACTTATGAGGACCAGACAAATATAAAAAATGACTTGCAGAATGAATCTAATTTTTGGTAAGCATTTTCAATATGTTGTCTTCAAGCTGGACTATAAATAAACAAATTGCAATGCAAACTGCATTGCAAAACCCACAAAAGTTAATAAGTAGCATGTTTATTCATAGTTTTCACAAAAACTACAGAAAACTGTCAACTTACAAACACAACTCAAGCAATGTTTTAAATTATAGCCTTACTCCAACCCTAACAACCTATGTAGCTGTAAAAAAATATGTGATAACTACATAAAAGTTATTAGTCATGTCATAATGTTTTTTTAATGGACATTTTTTTGTAATATTTTTAACCAAAATTAGAAAACAATCCTAAAGAAGGTCTTTTGAGATGAAATTAAGGACATCTTAGTCTGGAGAGATCTTTTTTATGGTATGTAAATGTGCATATGTGATGTAACCACCGCTATTTGAGTTCAGTCAAAAAAATTGGCCAAAATATTAAGAAAATCTTCAATTTCTATCTTATTCTTTTGAAGAATTTAGTTAGAATATTTATTTTTGTTGTATATGGATATTTGCAGCCCCAAATCTCCAATCCAAACTCACATGTGTATGGGAATGTGCATTTTGATTCCCCACCCTCCCTTTTTTTATAATGTTCCATCATTATTGGTAAAAATAGTAAGACCAGTCATCACTATCTCTAACAGTCTGATTAGGAATATACCCCCATTGGCTTTGCAAGTCTTAAACTTTTCTTCTGAATCTGCTGACTCACAGACCCTCAGGATGCATTGATGCTTATTTCTGAAGATTTTCTCTGCAGATAAAAAAGGTCGATAAAGTGGGGAATAATTAGAAACCTTCTGATTCATTTCTGGATTGAGGCTCACCAGTTGTTTTACTTTGCCCATCCGGGTGATTAAAAACGTGACGCAGTCTCCAACATCTTACTGGAACCACAGCGTCTTCCAGTCAAGAGGGGCCTGGACAAAACAGGACGGCACAAAGGATGAGATATGCACTTGTGATGTCAGGTCCAACTTGGAGTGACTCACTCCTTGCCCTGTTGCCATGGTGACGCAATCATCAGGTCTTTCACTTCCTCCTCGGGCGAATCGCCTGCAGTAGAATGTAATGTTAGCAGGGTCTCTGCACAGCCAGAAACTGTTTACTGGTCTGCCTGAGGCTATATTTGTCAAAGCAATATGGAAAACATCGGCCTGAGCTGAAAAGGGACTCCCACCAGAGCTGACTAATTGAGCAGTTTGTTTTTGCTCCTACTTCATGTTGTGTTTGACATTTTTACAAATGTAAAGCAGCAAAGGGACTCAAGAAGCACTAAGCTGCTTCTGAAATCTTGTTTTGCTTTTATGCATTCCCAGTTCATCAGCACACTCCTGACTTTGAACTCTCCTACTTTTTTTTCATCAAAGAAGCAACTTCACAAACAGTATAGTAGAGAGCCACAACTTTTTCTCTGACATATTTGAAAGATGCTGCAGGTGGAAATGCAAATGTCCCTAGTATTCCCTCCTGAATTGTTGCAGAATAATTTCACAGTTACAAGCAGGTATAAACGCAAATATTTTAAAATAAATGCTGTAAATTCACTGGTAGCCTATTGCAGCTAAAGTTTCATGTCATGTTTTTGCTGCTGAGCTCCTGACTGTAGGCTGCACCCTGTTCATCAGATTCATCCATAGCATGTGTTTATTCATCTAGAGCAGGGGTGTCAAACTCAGTTTCACCCAGGGCCACTTCAGCATATTGGCCACCCTCAAGGGGCCACATTGACGGTACAAATCAGGAGTGCATCCCTGCTCAAACTCATGCTCTTTCCACTGTTCCTGGTAGATGATCCAAAATTTGTTAGAGACTAATGTCAACGATTGGCATGGAACAATGTCAAATACTTATACCTCAGATCCTCTCAGAGAGCACAGTAACTTGGTGAACAATCTGTCAAACTTATACTTGTGCCTAATTTCACATTACAGTCCATAAACTAAGCCTGGGATCAAAAAATTTTTATTGAAGATGTCATTAGCAGAGACAAATGGTTCTACAGAGACTTGGCTAAATGGCTAAAAAATAAAATCAATACTTACAAATAAAAAATGGTTAGGAAGCGCATTACAAACCTTTGGTTGAAATGGCGCGTTAAATTCAAGTCTCCATTACAGACGGGAGAAAACTAAAGAGAATGCAACTTTGTGTTAATCCATTTGAGGAGCCAGCAGTTTATCTTGAGGAAATAAATGACAATGCAAAAGTTAGTTAGACTGTAACATGCGCAGTCCGCTGCTCAACCACTGCGGACGCGGCTCTGCAGTGGCGAGAAGCCGTAATGTTGGCTGGTAACAATTGGAATGCATTGTGGGAGATGTAGTTTGTAGTCAATTCGTGCTCAAAACCTATTTTCAATCATTGGCCTATAAAATGCTGGGGGGGGGGCTACATAAAATGACATGGCGGGCCACATGTGGCCCACGGGCCTTGAGTTTGACACATGTGATCTAGAGACTAATTGTGCCCAATATCTATTGCATTTGTCAATTGCATCACATTCAGTCAAATATGATTGATCTGTATCAACTTCTTATTTATTTTAATGATTAACAAAGTAACTGCAGCTACCAACACTTGAGTGAAGCAAATTAATTACTCTTCATTTTATTTCAAAACTTCAGACTGAAGGAAAGTGATTACAAATACTTGATATATGTTAAAAAATATTCACATTATTAAATAACTTACAGATACGCACTGCTTTGTGTTGGCTTCTAACATAAAATTCTCACAAAATAAAAAGTCAATACTTGAAAAACAAGGAGTTGAATTTGGGAGAACTCAGCGTAAGGATGAGTAGTTACTGAACAGTGCCGTTATGCTTTGCTTACCTGAATGTAGTGCCAGCCTTTACAGTGGCTGTAGTATTAATAACCCTTTTACTTTTCACATTCTGTCATATGCAGCAAATAATGCCACACACGTTCTGGGTAGTGTTTCTACCGGTGTGGTATATCTGAAAATTTTCACTGACCTTTTCAAAATTCTTCCAGTGGAGTCAGATTTGATGGAGAGAGCGTCTGTGAAAATCTACTGTTAAATTTTGACATTTTCCCTAAGTTTCGTTGCAGTGCTTTTTTTTTTTTTCTTGGTTATATGAAGTTATTTGGATGAAGTTATTTAGAGAACTTCATCACATCCCTTTGCAATTAAGTGCTATTTATTGTAACATGACCAAGAAGTACCCTTTAAATCGACTTAAAGGGTACTGTGTAGGTGAATTTCAGTACCCTTTAAACCCATTTAAAGGGTACTGTGTAGGTGAATTTCAGTACCCTTTAAACCCATTTAAAGGGTACTGTGTAGGTGAATTTCATGGTTCCTTGTGCAGTACACCGCTTTTGCTTTTTGCTTCTCTTCTCTCAGACCTCTGACTTATGCAGTTCTCTATTTAGAAGGGGGGGAAATGCAGACAACAGCAGAGGGCCAGTGGTTAGCCGGATGAATGTTTTGCTAGCTGTGTGTACTGCTGTGAAGATGATTTTCATGAAGTGTGTGATTGGCTCTGCGAGCTAGCGCGTCAGTATACATTCAGATCCCCTGTAGGACTGAACTTTGGGCTACTTTGGATTTATCAAGAACTGAATGATTCCAGATTTGTCGATTTCAGAAGAGCTGTTGCTGAAGTAGTTGAAGTAAGTTATTTAAAGCATATTTGAAGTTAAAGCCATGGCAACAGATTATCCAGAGTCTTAAATAGGCTGAAAGGGGTGAGAAAGAACTTCAATTTTCCTACCAAATTTAGGGAAAGGAGGCGGGTGGTCAAAGAAAAGACGGTGGGAGGAGGGTTGATTCTGGCCTCTGTCCCCCTTTTTCTCTCACTTGGGCTGTCTCCTTGGTCACACACATGCACAAACACTGACAAGGGCTAAGTCCTGCTGTGACTGCCACCAACATCATGGAGAAAAGCTCCCCTGTTTCTTTGGACATCACAGGGCCTCAGCAGCCCAAACTGGAAACTAGTTTAGAACTGGACTCAACTGGTGAGACTGACCCCAGAGAGCAAAAGGACGATGAGGAAGAGGAGAAAGAAGTACAAAGCTTCACTGGAGATGATACAAAAAGGCAATGCTTGGATCCAGAGTGGGTGGAGGAGAGGTTCAGGATTGACAGGAAGAAGCTGGAAACCATGCTGTATGGTGAGTGAGATAGCTTTCTTGGTTCTCTCATAATCTGCACATCTTCATGTTCTGCCTTAGAAGGAACAGATTGTTCCCTTTGATGCCTATCACAGTCCTCCTCTGCGTTGGCACTTGTTATCTACCTGAACCAGCGTCACCGCCTCCAGCTGCTTGTTGTTGCCATCAGTAACTGCCACGCATTAAACTCCTGTTGCTGTAGCTTTGTGATTTATGACCTGCGTTGGCTTACGCATTCAGAAGCCCCTTCTCGCTTTTTATCCTCTCTGCCTGAGAAGCGGAGGTAACTGCTCCTGTTAGTTATCGCCTCTTGGCAGGTTCATGACAAATGCCTCCCTCATGTCACTGGGGAAACTCTTTGACTCGCTCACAGCAGCCAGAGATTATGTTTGCTCATGATGGTGCGACTCTTAAAACAATTCGACTCCAATGCCTGTAGCTTGTTTATAACGCGTTTGCAGCTTGGATGGTGTGTGTCCGTTTGAGCCCTGGCCTGGCTATAAGGCATGTTTCTCATGCTTTTCTGTCACATTGCAATTCTCCTTGAATTATATAGCGTCTTCTTTCCACAGTCATTTTTTGCTTCCTAAAACTGGGGGGTGTTTACATCAGGACATGCCACTAATGTGATTTGCTGTCTAAAACCTGATTTATAGTTGTCTTCCTGATGTGCAACTTTCTTGCTCCACCTCACTCTGTTCTCGTCCCATTCCTCAGCTCTGGCCTGCGTAACCCATAGCGATGACAAGGCGAGGGAGGGGGACTGTTTCTAAAGCTCCCCTTGAATCCTGTAAATGTCACCTAGGAGCTATGGCCTTTTAAACTTGGATATATTTCCAGCAACCTCTTGTTTCACTTGCTTGGCAAAGTTTCAACAATGTTGACTTTGTACGCGTGTTATGTTCTAAAAAGTTACTCTGTGAACAGGACAGCAAAACATGGCAACACAAAGCAGTCATGTCCTCACTTTGCTCAGTTTCAGAAGAGACTGCAATTAAAATTGTAAGTGTTTTCATTCATTCAATTTTGGAACTCATATAATGTAACTTTATTGCAGACAGAGTAATATATGTATGTTTAAACTGTCAATTTGAATGGTTTGCA
>NW_006799965.1:171929-253932 GCF_000485575.1 Poecilia formosa | reverse complement strand
TATATATATATATTGAAACCATGTTATGCTATGCACTATCACTGGACATACTGCTTACTTGACTTATGGTTAGCAGGCAGTTATAAACACCCTGAACAATGAGAGGAAGCTACAAAAAGTTAAGTGGAAGGAAGAGTGTGGTAGAATAAAAGGTGAAGGACTTTAAAGCAAAAAAAAAAAACCTCAAGATATTCTCTGCTCTGAATTATTGAAAGAAATAATTTAACAAGTATTTACCAACACTCATCTGCATGCTGTGATGTTAGGTTTGCCTTTCTGACTGAAAACACACGGAAAAGTCATCAAATTTAAATCCTTCTTAATAAATAAAGCCGTTGACAAATCACTCCAAATCTTCTCATAAACACCGACAAGCTTTTACTGCAAATGTCAAATGGTATTGAAATGGTTTATATTTGATGAGGTCTAATTATTTGAGGTTAGAAGGCCTCCTTACAATCACCCTAATCATCACTCCTCCACAGACTCAAGCCAGTACTCTGGCTTAGCCACTCCACAATTTTTAATATTGTTTCCAGACAGCAATAACAAAAACTGCCAGGGGTATGAAAAATGGTAGTTAGAGTTCAGCACAAACAACACAAAAAGCTCATACCCTGATCAGCAGGCATCTTGGAGCGCCTTGCTCCAGGACACATCAACATGCGGCGGGGAAGAAGCTGGTATAGAACCCCCAAGTTTCCAATTCTAGGATAAGTACTCTTCCCACTGAGTCACAGCAACTCAAAGTCTGGAGGCAAAATACGCTGTACCATAAAGAAGCTACATTTCTTTTAAATTTTATTTTTCATTGCATTCACTCAATAATGAATTGAATGAATTTATTATCCCCTCAATTTTGGAAAGTATTTCTTAAAGAAATCCTACAAACTAAAATGCTATGTTGTGTCTTTTGCAGCTCCGGAACAAGGAGGAGAGACAGGAGAAAAGTTTTTCGAGCGAGTGAGTCAGTCTTCTCTGGAAGCTCTTTTATTACTGAACCCATAAAAACACTCACCTGCTCACAGATCACTGAAAATATCTAGTTTCAATATTTGCCCCAAACTCTGCATCCACTCTTTATGCTTTTTAATAGAGGCGATAATTGCACCCTTTCAAATGCAAATGTGCCTTTGTGTTCTCGGAACGGAGCAGTCTTCTGTCTGCGTGACCGTGTGTAGGTGTGTTCCCTCGTTACGCATACAATGAGAGTGTCTGCTTTGCTTCTCGTGTAATCTCTCACAGGTAATGAGAGAAACTAGCACTCAGGTGAAATGGCCATCCAAACTAAAGATTGGAGCCAAGTCAAAGAAAGGTGCCAAAGTCTTTATGCTCTATTCAAACAAGAGATTTCTTTTTCCTGTCACGCTCTTTGCTCCTCCACTCTAATCACTGTTGCACTGTTTTACTGCATTACGTGCAAATTTGTGAGAACAGTTTGTGATTCCCAACCAGACCCCCACGTGAAGGTGGAAGGGAAGAGAACCGACGTTACGGAAGCCAAGAAGAAGATACTGGAAGTGCTGGAAACCAAGGTAACAGCTGTCAACAATGATCTGATCAATGCAGAGATGAGGCACAACATTATGACCACTTGCCTTATAGTGCTGTTTTGCAGCAAAACAGACAGCCATCACTCTTCAGAGGATAGGCTTAACTAAATCTCTGAAGGCGTGCTGTGGTGATTAATAGTGAAATATATCAGATTGATTCAACATAGTACTGTCATCTGTTATAGCACTAATATGCTCCACATTTAGGTAAGTGGTCCGTATCAAAATAAAATCTGCCTGGATAGAGTGACCCAAGTTTTCAATGCCCAAAGCATCACAATGAATTCTTCCCATATTCCCTCTTGGTGCCACGGGTTCCCCAGGTAAAAGAGATACATGCACCCAGTCATCCATGAGATGTAAAAGAAAATTTGATTCATTAGACTTGGCAGCCTTGCTTTATTGCTCCTTGATTTAGTTTTATTGCTCATTTGCTAATTTTGGGATCACAGCACAGCCTCCCAGACTGATCTGCAGCCATGCAATAAACTGTGGTGCATTGTGCATTTTGACACCTTTCAATCAGAAGGACCATTAACTTCTTCAGTCATTTTAGCCACGGTAGCTTGTCTGTTGGATCAGACCAAATGGTTTTATTCGCTTGATGCCTAATTTATCCCACTCTAGCAGGTGTCACGAGAAAGAGATAATCAGTGATATTTACTTAAATCATCGGAGATCATGACGTTATGCGAGAATGGTGGCAAATGCATTAAAGTTTCTTTGTTTCAAAAGTGAAATTTCCTAACTTTCTGCTTCAAAGTGAGTATGCAGTCCCTGGATTGTGTGAATAACAGGTGAACAAGGTGACTCTGAAGATGGACGTGGCGTTCACAGAGCATTCCCATGTCATTGGGAAAGGAGGTGGGAACATAAAGAGGGTGATGGAAGTCACATGCTGTCACATCCACTTCCCCGACTCCAATCGTCACAACGCTGCAGGAGAGAAGAGCAATCAGGTTTGAAAGACAGCATCTACTGTCCTGTTCAATAAGTCGGAGTATAACTGGAACGCTCATTTATTTCAGTCGACTCACTAAGTACATTATACAGATTAAGCACACATGGACTGATGCTTTCAAACCTTTGCATATTTTAGTTGTGATGTTTTTATGCTTAACATGTTTAATATTACTTTATTATTTTATATACATTATTCATTAATTAACTTTTTTAAATACAAATATGCAGGCTTAATGAAAAGCATGTTGATTAAGGGTTGAAATTTTCTAAAGCTACTTTTATTCTGACAAAAGACCCATCAGATCAAATAGTTTTACTGATTTATTGACAGCGCTAAGACCCTCCCCTTGGCTCTGATTGGTAGTTTCTGACCGAGCGTGTATGACTACAGATGACAGAAGAAAAACAGGGAGGAGGCAGAAGAGCCTGATTTTTTTTTCACAGATTGTCAGTCACAACATAGCAATATTTTTAGAATATAGTTAAATACTGCTGCTTTAACTATATTCGTCTGAATTGAACTGAATTTAGTTTCGTCTGCTGGTTTTATTTTTTCCAGGTTTCTATCGCTGGCCCCATAGAAGGGGTAGAGGCAGCCAGGAGGAGGATAAGAGTGAGTAGTCAATCTGAGCTGGGACTTTATCTCAGCACTCACTTCTTCCCTGCTGTCAGATGCGTGGATCAATACTGGGATCAATGGGATGACAAGAACAAATAATTCTGCCTATTTGTCAAAATGTCAACCTTTTCTGCAGTCCGTCTTGAGTTTACACCCATCTTTTCTTTGACTTCATCACACTGTAGGACCTTCAGCCTCTCTCTCTGACCTTTGACCTGCCAGTCAGCCTGGTACCCCAGGCTCTGCCAGATGCAGGCTCCCCACTCATCCAACAGGTGGCGCAGACTTTGGGGGTCAGTGTGGGTTTCAGGGCTGTGCTGCCACTGCCTCAAGCCCAGACAGCCTTTTACGGAAGCTCCTGCACGGTTTGGGGACTGCAAGGCAACGCAGCTGCTGTCAAGGTTACTTTCACCTAGACCGCTCAAATATTTTACAAATCTTGTGTCTGTCCATATTGTAATTTTGGCGTACATGTATTGTCGCCTGACAGAAGGCGACGTGCATCCTGATGGAGCTCCTGCTTGGGTCAGAGGCCTCAGGGGGGATCGTGAGCAGCCAGCTGGATGTCACTGCTCAGCAGCATCTCTTCCTGCTGGGACAAAATGGTGCAAACTTTCTAAGTGTTATGCACAAGACCCAGACCCAGATCATCCTACCAGACCTTAGTGCCCCTCAGAGTCCCCCCTCATTGCTCATTCAGGGCAGCCCTGACGGAGTGTGTCTCGCTCGGCAACAGCTCATGGTACACACGCTTTTTGTTGTTTCGGTCGCACGTTGCTTCTGATACTGCCACCAGAAAAGTCGCAGCTGTTTTTGTGTTTCGCTTTTTTTCTATCTGTTACATGCGCACTCATGAAGGATTGCCTGCCAGTGTGTTTGATGTTTGACATTCGGGAAGATGGGGAGGGAGGCCCTTCCAAAGTGGCTCAGATGATCCAAAACCTCGGAGTCTTCATTAGCGTCAAGCCCAAAGCGAAACAGACAGGCAAGGTGAGTGACATCCAAATAAATATGACACCATTACAAATAATAAAATGAAATAATTCAGTTTTTATTTTCTTAGCTCTCAGCTCCATCTGTTTAAATCTTAATTCAGTCTAGGACAAGACTGTTATACTGTGCTCATTTCAAAGAGATATTTATTTGAAATTTATTTCTTTATTTTTTTTATTTTTTGAAAAATCCCATCTGTTTAAATTCAGGTGTAAATTAATTCACCGCATTAAATCCATCTGCTGCAGCGGGCAGAATACTGATGAGGGAAAAATCTGTGTTGATGTATATTTATCAGTCGGTGGTGGTGAAGGGTCTGGAAAGGAACATCTCCTGCATTTATGAAGCCCGCCGTCTGCTCCTAGGACTCGATTCCTCTGAGACTGCGAAGATAACTACAGTGAACCCTGACCTCATGTCACCCGGTGGCAGACTGGCAAACTACTGGCTCGACATGTTGCTGCAGCAGCTTGCTCTCTCTGAACAGGGTATGTTTATGTGAATATGAGTGGATGTCCAGCCATCTGAACTTAGCTTCAGCTGTAAATGATTATAACTTCAGAAACCAGTGGGTTACTCACAGGCACAAAACAGGAAAAAAAAAAAAAAAGTGGTGCCTTGAAGAAGTTTCTTATTGCTTATTTGCGTCCCATTTTACTATTGGCTTGTAAAAAGCAGTGGAAGAAAATATTGAAGTTCACCACAGGTGATTAATAATACTGATTCCAAAATTTAAATTGGAGCTTCAGATTAGCTCTAATTTATAGGGCAGTTTTGCAATTTTTAAGGAATTTTGACGGCATTTTGGTCATTTGGTGTTTCTGGTTGTGGGTGAGTTGGTGGGAGGTTACAAACTGGCTTTGCCAGGTCATCGTTCATGCAAAAACCACCACTGTTCAATCAAATAAGGTCTGCTGCAGAGCTAACTTATGTGACAGAAACAAAATAAAACAACATAAGGAATAAGACACAGATTTAATAAAGAACTGGGACAACCAGTGAAAATGTGAATGACATAGCTGTGTTATCTTGACTTCAAAAACTTGGGTGAAAATGTTGAACAGTATGGATGCATAAATGGATACTGCGATTTGACTACTGTGGACTAATTACAATAACTAAGTTTGATTTAATGACTAAATGAATCTCATTCGGAGAGAAAACATTCTTTCCCAGGAAGTCTGAGGCTGAGTTAATTGAAGTTTTGCACCTGCAAACGTGTCCATCTAGAACAGAAATCCCTCACTAAGGAGTTCTGTGTGCACTGGCACAGCTTGGCCACTCTGAAATAATGCACTATGCATGTTTCTCACCTTCCTGATCAGGCTCTGCACCTGTTCAAACCACAGAGGTGCTGACTGGAACGAAATCCCACCTGTCAGCACCACCAGGCCTCACTTCTCCAACAGACGAGGGCAAGACAGGGCCGAAGGGAACAGAGAGTCGGCAACTGGAAAAGGTGAGTCGCTATTTGTGTTAAAAAAAGACTTCAAGGGTGAAAACTGACCGAAAGGTCTCTACAGAATAAAAAACATATTCTTAACCTTTCCTGTAGATCCTTGAAAGTGAGAATCAGTCTGACCAATCCGAGGAGGAGAGCATTGAGGTTGTGAGGATGTCACCATCTGAGGTGCGCAAAGCAGGAAACAACAACAACATCAGCAGGGTGGGTGTGAATGGTAGGAGGGGGAGTCTCCAAGGTCCAGAAATCAGCAAAACACACAGCCAGGGCAGACGGCACTCCACAGGGCAGGCGCTGACATACAGGTGAGCCCTCAGCAGCAGCACACCAGCATCTATTTCATTTATCCTCAGTGTTTTCATAACCAAGATTTAAAAAGTGGAAATCTAATTAGTATTTTAAAAAAAGTCATAAATGATAGATTATCTGGTCAACCTTGTGAAAATCAAGATGTTTCCAGATGGACGATGACTCATCACTGAAAGGTTTTATTTTACCAAGTGCAGCATGATTAGCATAGGCACACATATTGTAGGTCTGCTTTTCTTCAGCCCAGGGGGGATCTGAATGTTTTGGATGGTAGATGGAGGAAAATACAGAACAGTACAGGTGGGAGAGGTTTACTTTATAGCTGGACCTTGACATCCATCTAGATGATTTGTGAAGGTCATCTAGTTTGCCTTCACTAGATTTCCTTTAGGGATTCCAGAGTGAAGGTTGGAAAAAAAAAACAGCCCAACACTTGAAATTTTTATTTGCAAAAAAAACAAACAAACAAACAAAAAAAAAAAAAAAACAAAAAAAAAACTTGTATCATCTTCCTTCCACTTCACAACTTTGTATTGGTCAATCACAAAGAGTCCCAGTCAGATCCTTTCAGGTTCCACTTGAACCTCTTGACAAAGCAGTATGTATGAATGTGCAATACACACAAATGATCAACCATCAGATGTTCCATGAATTTTCACTCATGTCTGTGCATGTGTGTGTGTGTGTGTGTGTGTGTGTGTGTCCTGAACGTGTCAGGTTGGTGAACGCAGAGACAGAGCGAGGGTGGAGTGAGCGAAGGAACAGCCTGAGGAGAGATGCTCCTCGGGCTCAAAATGTTCACGCTGACTCATCTAAGGCTGGGGTGAGGAAAAGCAGAAACTGCAGCCTTTTTTCCAACACCAACAACTCATGAGTAACACTCTGTGGACCAACAATCAAATTCCCCTTAGCCCTGTGGCACAGAAGATGAAAGAGAAGAGACTTCTTATGCCTACAGACGTTGATGAGATAAACTGAAAAAAGCAGGAACACGCTGCTATGCCGTTTGTTGGTCTTCACATTCTTGATCAGCTTGGAATTTGATTTGAGAATTGATTTTCGTGTTTGTTTCCTTCCACTCCTGTTTGTAATCTCTCTCAAATGTTACAGTGCAGTAAGCTAACAAGTGTACCGCCACAGCAGCAGGAAGTTTCATGCCAGTGCTTATTTCTCCAGCAAATTAGGTTCCTGCTGTCTATCCTCAGCAAGCAAAGAGGAAAAATCAATTTCATGGATTATTTACCTATTTTATTTGCCGTTTGTGCTTTGTAGGATTATGACTATGAGAAGAAGAAACTGATGGCAACAAGAGGTTTGTGCTTTCAAACTATTTTTACTTTGATTTTGCAGAAATATTTTTGCAGCTAGACAGTTTTAATATTTGGCGTACAGTTAAAAAGATTGTGCCGGCGACATATAAGTGAGAAGGAACTTTTGAGATCTAAAAATAAGGCAAAATTATTTGGAAATTCAGCAGTTCATATTAGCGATGAGCACAATTAGTGTAGAATGTTTTGCAGTTTGATGGAAGAGTTACAATTAAAAGATATCAACAGCAGAAGACTTGTCCATCCAGCCATATGTGAGCCAGAAAACGGTACCACACACTATGAATGAACACATAAACAAGGCCTCAATGAGTAAGCTAATGCTAGCTCCAAGTCATTAAATGTATTTGGATCTTGTGTTCCCCAAGACAAAAATGCCAAAAACAATGGCAAACTGTTTATGTGTTAAAACTATTCAAAACATTCAGTATGATAAATGTCCTCAATGAGCTAAAAGCTAGCACACAGTAGCAGAAAACACCATACTGCTATCAAAACAATGGCTAAGACATCATCACAACACTCAATAAATTTATGTCTAAAATAAAATGTGTTATTTGTAGCTCACCACCTAGCTGTGTCTGTCATTTCCATAGACAGAATTGGCCTCTCAATCAGATTAAAGTCTTTCAAGAAATTCGTTTTGGTACTGGCTAGTTGCTGAAACACTCATCCATGAAAGGGCTTCGTGCAAACAAAGAGGGCTTTTCCATCTAATGTGGGTACAACTCTAAGAAAAATAAAATTTAACCAGGCATTTTGAAGAGGTTCTGATGTTGGGGAGCACTAAATTACACTTGTCTGCACTCCTGAGACTCCAAGTGCACAACAAAATATATTTAACGGCTAAATGTGTGGATTTTGTGATATGCCCTCTATAATATAAACTTGTTTCATCGTATGGTTTGATGCACAAATATTGTTCTGTGCATTGTTTTGAATTATATATTATGATTAGGGAAGAAAACAGTATTTATTTAGTTCATTTCAGAACGTAATGGAAGTAACATACCGATATTCTAAGCAGAGGGAGTGATTTCATAGAGGAAGTTCATTTCAGAGTTGCTTACTGCCAGGACAACTGATATAGAGGACCTGTTTATAGGCTGCAGTGCCAGAGTTATAATAGAGAGGTATTGGCACTCCTGCTTAATTCACACGAGCTGGATACACAACACAGACACCACACACATGGACCCAATCATGCTAGCATATACACACATCCATATATACCAGTAAGGAGATGCATTGCCCCATCCGTCATGCTGAAGGAGAGATCCAGACGCGATCTGCAGCCAAATGGTACCAATTCCCTCTGTGTTGTTTTATGGGAATATGAATTAGCAGTTTGAATGGGCCATCTGCCTCACAGTCATTAGGAACATCCATGCTGGTGTATGAATGGGGCATTTAGTCACACTGATGCGAGTGTGCACATACAAATACTGTTCCAACGGTTATAATCATGTTCATCTTTCACTTTGTGTGAAGTGATGATGCAATTTCTGAACCAGATTCACATGTGGAAGAAACCCACTGTTTGTCACAGGCAATTTTGGCAGAAACTAAAAGGGCTGAATTTAGTTAATTTTGAAAAGAATATATTTTTTCATAGTAAATATGTATATTTATAATATTAATTAGTATTATTTCTCTACAGCAGCAGTTTTCTTCAAATGTTGCATTCAATTCTCCTATTAACATTGCAATATTTTAAATTCATCATACGATAAGCTACATCTGGAGACAAGCAGTAAATTAGCATAGGTCTGCTTTGTTTCGTCTTTGACTTAGTGGCCTTAATTTTCCTTCCTGCATTTTGTGTTGTGTTGGGTTAACAGCCATGCAGAGGAAACCTGTGGTCACGGAGGTTCGGACACCCACAGACACCTGGAGTGGGCTCGGATTTTCCAAGTCTATGCCAGCTGAAGCTATCAAGGACCTCCGTAGCATCAGCCGACGCAGCTACAAATCTTACCTGAGTCCTAACACCAATCAGCAGCAGGTGCAAAAAGAGATAGAAGCTAACTTTATATGAATGCAAATATATCATTAAAAAGATATACTGGCAAATGCTTATATTTGTGGTAATGCTGGTCAATAATGGATCTTAATTTTAGACCTTATCAACCAAGTTCCCACAAGTCCGTATCATAATACTACTATAAGATCTGTAAGGCTGTATCATAATTCTTCCAGAGAAGGACTAATGAATGGCAAATCCATATCTTAATACAGGCACTACAGCAAAAACAAAACATAAAAATATCACCAAATGTTGTATGTACAGTAGTCATGACAGTTTAGCTCATCATTCAGCTTTTCTACTCTGAAAGAGCAGTATGTTATGCTTCACACTAACTGGCTGCTTTCTTAGTGCCTGTATGTTAATTTCCATCCATATAGTCCATGCAAAAATACAAATCCAGCATGAAAAGCATTTTTTTTTATGGCTGTTTAATAAAAAGTGAAGTTTATATCACTTAAAGTTAAGTAACACAGATAAAACCAGCTTGGTGTACTATCAGGAAATGTTGCTGATTTAGTTACTGTTTTTTGCCTGTGCGGTAACACTTTATTTGAAGGGGCGGGGGGATGAATAAGGCTGTCATGACACTTTCATAAACATGACATAACACCTGTCATGAACATGAATAAGTCTTCATGAATGAAGAAATCATTACTGATATAAATTTGTTATAAAAGTATTACTGATTGCACTTTAAAAATTAGGTAACTTTATGTTATTAAAGGTAAAGTTTAAACAGTAATGATTTATTGGTTAATGTCAAGTTGTCATAACAAAGACATTTTGAATAATGTCAACTTTGTATTAAACGTTATATAATTTACCGAATGACGCTTTATGACAGTCATAAATATTCATGAAGGCTTATTGATGTTCCTGACATGTGTTATGTCATGTTTATGAAAGTGTCATGACAGTCTTATTCACCCCCCTTCAAGTAAAGTGTTACCGCCTGTGCTCCAGAGGTAGTTTTCTTTGCTAGTTTCACTCCACTGCAGCCTCCATTGTTGCCATCGCCCTGTAACAGTGTGAAGCATTTATCTCTCAGCGTGAGTAAGCTCTGCCAGTTTGGATGCTCAATTACGTGGAATCTGATATCATCACAGCCAGCTCAGCATTTTATTTCCAACCTGTTTACCTGACTTGTTTTACCTAATCTTCCTGGGATTGTTTTACGTTACAGATGCCAGCTCTTTATGGGCGCCCAGTTTCTAGCAAGGAGGAGGCATCCTTACTTGAAATAATAACAATGAAGCCTACATACATTTCTAAACTACTAATGAGGACTTTACATATGCTCCTTATGGAAACCAACCAATTGAAATGATCTGTACCAGTTATTTTATATCCCACCAGAATTACTAAGGAACATTAAACATTAGTTGGCACTTATTTCTATATGTGAATCAAATGTGTGCAATAAATCTGTTTTTAAAGTTAATCATAGTTGTATGTTATTTTTTAAAATAAAGCAAGAAAAAAAATAAACAGGATTATACAATTTTTCAAAATGATTAAAACATTGGATTGGATGCAGCCTTTTGATTGAGTTGAACATTGAACTTGTTCGGTAACATTTTCTGTGACAGGCCAGCCAATGAGAGCTGACTGCTTTTAAACTGGATCCGTTGCCATTTTTGAAAATTCTGTCTGGTTTGTGAAAATTCACCACCATTTGATCTGTAAATTGAAAACAAAAAGGGCAGAAACAGGAGGCACGTCCCGTTAATGTCAATGTTTCTTTTCATAGTCTTGGGCTACCGAGAAGGGGAAAATGTGCCTTGGTAGCGACTCTGAGAACTGGAGGGACAGACGCGGATCCGCGTCCCAGATCGTCTCCTCGTCTTCCCCCTCTTCCTCGTCTCCATCCTCCCCCTCCACGCCTCCACCTGGCTTCCCTTCCTTTTCTGTGTTTTCATCCTCACTCAACAGATGCAGAAGTGACAAGTCATGTAAGTTACACTTGCTTTTAAAGTTCAGGCAAATTCTGCTGGCTCTTAAACTCCACTTTTGACATCTAGGCGAAAACTCTGCTGGCGGATGTTTCTTCGAAGGCGCATACTCTGCGAGGAGGGAGTCAACCTGCAGTCAGCGAAGCCCCTCCCCCCTCGTGACGGATGACTTACCTGAGCTGCTCAGCGAACTTGGGCTAATCAAATACATCGACCTGTTTGAACAACAGGAGGTAAGGCACATGCAGAGAGTTACAACGAGAATCGCATTTCACACTGAGCTCATTAGCACTTACAACACAGCTCGCTGGTCGAGAGGTTCTGCAGAGAGTGACAGAGACGCGCACACTCATTATTGACCTCTGGCTTAAACCTTATGAATTTTCAACGACCATCATGATCTAAGCTTCTGTTATTCACACAGATTGACTACCAGACATTTCTCACGCTGTCTGATGAGGACCTGAAAGAAATAGGGATCTCCACTTTTGGAGCCAGACGTAAGATGATGTTAGCTATCTCAGGTAGGGAACTGCTGGAGCTGGCAGTTAACAGATGCTTCTCTTTGGTTCATTTTTGAGAAAGTTTTGTTTCCTCTCCCAGATCTGAACAAGAGCAAAACGAGTCTGTCGGACGCACAACCAGTGAAGCCCGGCTACCTGGAAGGCGGCGCGAGTGGTAGACTTCCACGCATCTTGGATCTGGATGTTGCAGTTCACAGTAACCGCTGGTGAGAGGAAGCGCCGAGTGGATCTGAGCTTTTAAATACATCGCAATGTAGCCAGAGGAAAAAATGTCCTCACTGCTGTTCATTTACAAGAAACTGAGAAGCGAGACACATCCTGTACACATTTACATCCAGTGTAAACATATATGTCAAGAACAATATTCCAAAGCTTCAAAAGCAGGGACTTCACAAAAGCCTTTTGTATGTTTGGGGTGTTATTTTTACCCATTTTTTGTGTGCGGCTGCAAATTGATATTTCCAAAAGGAAATTATGTTAGTGATTAGGAAAATCCTTGAGTTAAAGCTTATGAGTCAATGCAATGCATGTTTTACTGAAGCATATCCATACAAAAAAACTATTGCATATTAAAGGCAAAGTTTAGCTTCATTTATTTGTTTGGCATTCATGTTAAATAATGAGCGTTTTGAGGGGGCTTAGAAGTGAAAGCATGCCACTAGAGGGCAGTGGTGTCCCGCTGTCTTAATGTTTGTGCTGTATGAAAAATTATGGATTTGTTTTTTCACATTGGTATCAGCTTTACAATCCCAGGTGGATAAGGTGTTAATTTTAAAATGTACTTCGGCAACAATGAGAACAAAAACAGGCGGGAAAAAAAACAAACAAAAAAAATCTGAAACCTCAGTTACTCCAAGTTCAGCTGATTTAATTTTAATTTATCATTAGTTATTTATCAACATACTACTGGACCCACGTTTGCTCTTATAAAACTTGTGTAATTTGCAAATTTTATTACTTTTTCTTGGATTTTTATGGACCCTCTGCTTGCAGGCACAAGGAGGTCTTGGCCTGCTCGGATGCTTCACAGGCTGGCTGGTTCAGTGGCAGCCAAGCATGAAACACAGAGAGAGAGAGAGAGAGTGACAGGAAGTGTTGGGCTGTGACAGATTAGGTAGAGATGATCCCTACTTATTACAATGTCTCTGCCAATTACATAGGCAGGCTTTAAAGCACCGATCCACAAATCTGGTCCTTGGGCTCTAGAGAACTGCTGGATTTTTATCCTGCCGGATAGTTAATTGCGTTCCCCTGAGGTCACAGGTCTAAATCAGTCTGTGATCGCACAGCTAGAATGAAAACTACCAAGGGGAAAAAAATGAGCAGTGCTTTGAACCCCAACAAGTGAGCCACTTGGACATTTCACTTGAGAAGTGGCAATCTGGGAACGTGACAAGGCTGCATGGTGGAAATGCAAAGCATCGCCCCTGAGCAGAAGAGTCGCAGCTTCTCTTCGGTTTTACTCAGGTCAGGTTTGTTACTCAAAAAAAAGAACATATTTCATGTTTTTTTTAGGTTATGTGATCTTTCCAGACATTTTTTTTTCCTTTGGTAGGAGAAGGTTACATAACATAAATTTTCACACAGCCTAAATGTGCCATAACTTTCACACATTTTTGTCTACATAAAGTTTTCTTAAAGGGTCTAAAAGTTTGAAACACACTGAACTATTATTTTACACACAACAATGTGTTCTGCATAATATATAAAAAAAGAATATTATAAATGATACGTCTAATAAAGATGTAGATGCTCATTTGGGTGAAACAATAAAGGATAGATTCCCAAAGGACCCAAATGTAGGACAACTTTGGGTGAGATTCATTAAACTGAAAAGAGTGGACTTCTCCTTAGCTACCAAAACGGTATTATCTATTCAAAACACTTTCTCTCACCAGGTAATTAGACAAATCTGGTGCATAGTCTCCACTTCAAGGGAAAGAGCAAGAAGTTGAGAGTCAGAGCATACCCCAAAGTTCATGCACTGGTCTTGAGAGAAGTTTTGAGCAGATCGACATCCGTACCATTTAGACGACTGCTTTCAGACGTGAGGAACCGTAATGTTTTAGAGGTCTTAATTTATGCCACAATCTAATGGTAATCAGGAGAAGAAGAAATAGATTTTTTTTTTAGGTAAACCTTTGCTTTTTTCATAAAGAAAATCTGTCAGTGTCTGTTGCTTTGTTCTTCCTTTGAGTAAACTTTGTGAGAACCCATCAATGCTTTGAGTGACTGTCATTGTCACTTTAATAGCTGTAAGGAGGATGTAAAAGCTCAAGGCTCATTGATTAACCCCTTAAAGCCATAGAAACCACTGATGTTTGTTATATCTTCTTGGAAATTTCTGAATGACTTGTTGCTTCGTAGCTCAAACAGCTACAAACAAGGGAAATGATGGCTGTAGGTTGGAGATGACCTTTGTGAGAATTGAAGGTATTTATAGCTTCCCTCTCATATGTAAGTGTAGCTGAGTGTTGATGTTCATGGAACAACGTGACTGAAACCGTAGGTCTCGACTTCTTTCTCTTCAAGGGACATATTGCCAACAAAGTTATCACATGAGCTCATATTCAAGCTAAAGACTTCACAATAATTGGTTTTGTTTGTCGTGGCTGAAGGAGGTTGATATCCGATATCCTTTTTTAGGCTTCGACTGAATGCCTGACAACCTTGTTTAGATTTTTAAAAAATGTTACAAATACCTGAATATCAGACAGAAATAATTATACCTGGGTTATAACTGAGCTACAAGCCCATCATGATTAAGTGGAAATGTTTAAAAAAATAATAATTCTAGACTTTGTCCTCCTTAAAGTGCAAATCTACTTAAAAGAACAATAACTAATAAAGGAATTAGACCAACTCCCATTAAAACTAACAGCACTGTCAAAGCATCACCTGTCTCCATAGGTTTTGGGATTGTGTGGAGGATCCACCCAGCATGTGGTGCCATTTGTGGACAATAACGAAGGAGCTAATAGAGAAATGAAACAGAGCAACGAAGCACCCTGAGGATGAAACAAAACCACATATTCCCCTCACTGTGATGAAGATGGAACTCACTCCAGGAAAGTGAGGAGAGCAGGAAGAGAAAATAGAAACTGTAATAAGAGCGTGAGAATGAATGTGTGTGTCAGAGTATGTGTGAGAACAACAGGAGGAATATGAACACTGCGACAGATGTGTTGCCGAAACAAATTAGATACCAAATAATCAAAAAAAGGTGATTGTAGGAGTGTAGAATATGTGAATGTCATCAAATTACTTCTTGCTGTAACAATTTTTTACTGAAACCATCAATGACTTCAGGATGTAGATTCTAGCAGCTACAGGGTTTTTAATTAAAATGAAATTTTATGTTACAAATGTCTGGACAGAAATCTACTTTTAAATGAAAGAAGAATAAAATGCTCGTCTAAAGCAATGTCCTGAAGTAGTGACTTGAGGACATTGCAACTTAAGTTAACAATAAATTTACACAAACAGAAACAAAGATTGCTGCTTTTTGTCATAATTTGAGAAACTAACAAAAATGTAGCTGCAGCACTGGAAAATATGAATACAGCTCGAGATAGTAATCTTTATTTCTGTTCTTGTAATTGTTCACCATCTGTTTATCGATTTTGGACATGATGCAACCATTTATGAAAGTAAATAGTACAGTGACTGTGTTTAGTAGTTTTCAATATGGATAAGTTGTTAATGATGTTAACTAGCTGAAAACCTATTGATTTAATAGAATAAACCTTTATGCAGCCAGGTGGATATTTAAGACCAAGGATTTCCCGACTCAATCAAATTCTAAACCCAAAGTTTTAGCTTTGGGTCCCCAACAAGGTTTTAGGAAATTGTCCCAAACTAAACTCAATCAGTGATACTACTGTTGTTAGACTATTGTCTTTGATAACTTTTGTGACACTCCTTGCAGGACCTATGTGCATGGCTTGCAAAAAAAAAAAAAAAAAAAGTTCTATGAAAAGTCTAAGTGTTGGTGAAAAAACAAATAAATTGGCACATTATCAATATAAAAATGTCAAGTGTCTAAAGAAAATTTTAGTGAGTTTTGTATGTAATCAGTTAAAAGCTATAAGGTCTGAATTTGTCTGCAGCCTCAGCAGCAAAAGTATTAATATTTGGGGAAAAAAGCCTGACTTTAAATCTGGATCTATTTGTGTGGACTCTGAGATTTCCCAGTGGCTTCACAGCGTTTTCTCCGCTTCCTCCCAGAATCTCAAAAATTTTATATTTTTACTTTTTCCATCACATGGTTAGTTTCACTTTTTCCTTCAAGTATATAAGGAGATCAAACCAAACAGCTGACGAGAATCTTAATTGGAAAGTTCTACTAAGTTGATAAACAAACAGCTATATATTCACGAAGTCTGGAGTCACAAGCGGAATAGGTAAGGTCACTGAGTTGATGCACCCTTTGTGCATCGACTATGTGAAGCAAATTACTAATTCAGTCTGGCAGTGTCTGCCGAGGACTGCTGACTCAGCCTTTCCGTGCCAAAAGATTCAGTTGTCCTTTTAGCCTCCGATTGTTGGTATGATGTTTTCTTCAAAGTGCTGAGCATGGCGTTTTCGGTGCAGCGAGGTCAGCTGTCCCATTAGCCAATGACATTACAAAAACACTCATTAAGCCTCCATGTTCTTTTTGGTCGCTGCCGACTTTGTCATTCTCCTCTGTCAAAGAGGCGCGTGATAAGAGTGTTTTATTTCGCTACCATTTATCTCTGGCTCTAAAAGGGGGATGCTGCTTTCTCAAGGCTAGAAAAGGTCAGAGCTGATAGAGGGCTTTGATTGTTCGACTGCAGAGAAATCCAGGCATTAGAAAAAGGAAAAGGGACAAGAAAGGGGGAATTTGTGTGAATGTTTTTGTGGTTTTAAAGTGAGCCGGGGGACGTGTTTTTAATTCGTGATTTTCTCATGACTTTGGACATAGCATACGAGCCAAGATGTTGAAAAGAAGAGACATGTGGACATTGACACGTTAGGTTCAAAAGACACTCAAGGTGTCACTTTACTTAAATTTTAAAATAAATAAAAATTTACGCAGTTGATTTCAATTCACTGAACATATCCAATGTTGGGAGGCAGAGCGGACTCTTGTCTCCGCTGGATGTCATATGTCCTCCCAGCTCAGGAGCAGCTACCTCATCCAGTGTCCATGCACAGTCAAAAGGCCTCAGCAGACCTACGGACCACTTAGCAAAATACGGGCCGGCCGAGGCATGCAGATTTGCACTCCTCGCCCGCTATCTCTCTGCAATACAATTTTCTACCTCCTGAGATTGGGAGAAGAACTGAAAGGACACTAGACAGCATCAACATAGCAACAGCAACATATTGTAGCAGCCAAAATAGGCATCACTTTCAGTTTGAGATGCATAGAGCTGGACCTGGCCAGGTAAATCTCTCTTTTACAGGTACAAGATGAGAAACATGCAACAACAACAACAATACATCATTAATCTCATTGTTTCCTGGGCTCTCCGAACACATAAAAAAAAAAAAAAAAAAAAAAAATTACAATCCTCCAAAAAATTAACAGAGGAGTGGAGCGGGTTGGTACCGGTGGGGCATCTTGGAGCTTTAAACTGTGGCAGCAATTTGCAGAAAACACCGGAGGGAGCCCAGCGGTGGAACACAGAACACAAAAATGAGTTGAGAACAAACAACAGGGAAAAGAATCCACAATCAAGCCTTCCTGGAGGAAACATATTTACATCCAATATATCAGCTAATGTGCCCGGGCTTACAGACTTTCCAGAGACACCGATACTCACATCAATAGGAGAGAAAGAGGATGGGAACAGAGCAAAAGACAAAAAAAAAGTATCTATAGTTGAAGGGTTTACAAATTGGAGGGCTTTTTTTAGGAGGAGTAAAAGCAAGGATGTGGACGGAATTGGGCAAATTTCTAACAGGATCTTGACAGTTTTGTTTAAAACGTTTTAAATTCTGTTTTTTATTTATCTGAGAAATGAGTGGAGTTTGAGGAATAAAAAGTTTGAAAGAGGTTCAGTGAAGAGAAGGATTGGATAAAATGCAGGGATTACAAGAGCAGGTTCAGAGTCAAATGATGGGCCGCTGACAAGGCAGCCAGAGGAGGAGATGTTGGAATGGCTTCAGATCTGTGCTGAGTTAACAGAGTTCTCTGGTCAGCTGATGGCAAAGGTAAAATGACGTAGTGGAGCTACCAGATATAACCAGTTTCATCGTCCTTGTCCTCATCCTCGTCTTCGTCGTCCTCGATAGTTCCGCGGGGGTGGATCCGGCCCCGCCTTTTCTTCTGCCTGCTACGTTCACTGTGTGATGGCTCCTCCTCCTGGTCATCGAGAAGAATGACGGCACCGCCGCTACCAAAGTCCCCTGATGTCTCTGGGTCCTCATCTGTGAAGAGATTCCCAATAAACAAAGACGAGTACAAGTCAAGAACAACTACATGGCAGATTCAAAAAGTAAGTCACATTTTAGTTCTTTATATTTTGCTTAGAAGAAGACCAGAGTTTCTTGTAATATTTTAAAATAGTCTTCATCGATGGTTCCTCAGGCTTACGTAATGTATTTAAACGCTTTTCTTTGGACTGGTTTTTCTTTCATTTTCCACTACTTGGTGAGCTGTAGACTAGCCAGATTTTCTAAAGAATATTTAAAAGTTAAATTATTTCATAAGGGGTGTCATACTTCAAGTATTTATTATATATATTCATGTACTGTACGTACAGTGCTTGGAGACAGAACTCACAACATAACCTTTGATCCTAGGTTGTATCAAAACTTTCTGAGAAACTGAATTTTGTCTTCATTGGCTGTAAACTTAATAAAATTAACAAATACAATGATGTGTATCACTGATACACATCACTTTTCTGGATTAAATTACCTCAATAAATCTACTTTTCTGTGATCTCATTACAAACAGCAGTAGTTCTTCGGAAATCTCCTTGGTTTTGTGGAAAAATAGTTTTATCTTTGTTTGACCTCTGAAGAAAATTGTATCTAAAAATAACTTTTTAGATACAACTGAAGAAATGGGAAGAAATTATTGCATATTTGAAACAGTCTGCTAGCTGAAAAATGATTAAATATTAAACTGGTTATTTCCTAAGATGTGCTATGTGCAGACAAAACTTTGGTTCAATAATTGGGTAGTTAAACTTGTTTTGCCTGAATGATTCAGAAATCAGATTTAAAGAGTATTGAATTAAAAAAAAAACGCTTTAACTAAAAATGGTCCAAAACTGAAATGAATAAGCAGCAGAAATTTAAATTAGAAAGGAGCTTCAGAAAGCCTTGAGAACCACTGATCCAGAGCACATTAAATGTCTGGCTTCTTAGAAGCAAAAAAAAAAAAAAATATATATATATATATATATTAACTGAGAGATGACTGTAGTTTTGCACAGTATGTCATTTCCCACTGATGTTCCAAAATTAGGTTCCTCACAGGTTGGGATGTACAGGCGCACACTCCCATTGTTTCCACCTCATCATTTCTTGTATTTAAGCCAAATGAGTGGAGAGCTGCGAGACTTGCTGTATGCATTGGGGAATGGGAGAACTCCAAAGCTGCAATAGCCTGAAGCCATTCAGGCTGAGTCTGATGAGCTTGTTACACCACAGACAAAAGGAGTTCTGTTGTCTGTGTTTGTCTATGTGTGCATCTGTGTGTGTTCTGTGACTGGATAAACACCTTATCAATATTGGAAGCTGCAATTACTGGCTTAATCTAGGCTGGCATTCGACTGAGCTGTAATGTGTTCTTCTGAGTCCACCGTTTGATTGGTAATCGCTATGTCTGCCTGAATTTTTGCTTGCTAATTCTTCTTTTTTTTTTACACAGTAAAATCACTCTGGAATTGATTTATACCAAAGTGTGTTTTTTTTTTTTTAACTGCTTTTTTTGAGTCCCTGCTGCTGGCATGAAAAGTGTGGTTTTAAAATGTAAAAACATTTTCCTATTTATATTTCAGTCTCATTACTCTCCTCCACAGTGTGACTCCGTTGCTGTTCCTAAATCACATTTCTAAGACTTTCTTTTTCACATTGCTATCCCCTGTGAGTGACAAATATTTCTATTTGACTTGCAAGATGAAAGTGGGAAAAGATTTAAGAAGTAGATGAAATGGGACATCGCAGAAACTGTGCGAGTGGCTCTAGAGGAACGGCCGATATGACAACTGAAGTCTAGACAGAGGTGAGAAATAAGTACAGAGTGAGAGTCTCGCAGAATAAAGCAGCAAAGCAAACCTACAGTAGCTGCTTTTTATGTATTGTTTGACTTTGAGACACATCACAGTCCATTCTCTATACTAGAAAAAGCACCTGCCTTTCTTTAAATATAAACTCATTCAACTGCTTTCCTCCAGGTCGAACTAAATATTCCCATGCAGCAATAGATCTAAACAAAACAACGTCGTTTCTACATGAGCTTGCTTAGGTGAAAAGTTCCTGCAAGATTATTTTTTGTTTTCCCATCCGTACAAACTCTGCAATCTCAGTCAACTTAAACCTTAACTTGTAAAGGGGAATATTACATTTTTAATAGCAGCAAAAATCTAATATCTACTGTGGATCTCGAAACTTCATACATCCCAAGTCCATTACCAGAAGACACCAGTACCACCTGCCTGCCTCAGAGCGACGTTTCAAATTGAACAGCTTCTTGTGCCTTTTTTTCCATTCCTATTTTCCAATCTGTACATTTGCGGAGATCCAGCCAGGTTTGTGTTAGGTGTGGTAACCCAGCTCCAATTAAAGTAAATGCCTTCACTTCCTGTTCTGTCGTGGCAGTTTTGGTGCTAAAATCTAACAGAACAAAATTAGAAGAGCTTCATTTTTCCAGACTTAGTTTTAGATACTAGAGCTCAGAATTACATCATACAATTATTCTGTTTAGGTTTAATTAGATGTTTAGATAAAGTGTCAGTTTGTGTTGATTAATAAGAAAGAGAAACATACAGGAATGACGCGTCTTATGTAACAACACTCTCCTGGAAATTTGGAATAATTTCAGAAAACCTTGTGTTGATTTTTGATAGCTTTTCGAGGCATATTGGTATCTAACCATTATTATAGTTCAAAGTTGTAATGCAAAAGGAGATGGACAGACGGATCTTGTGTTTCCACCTGAATCTGACCATCAACACAAAAACAAACAGAGACTGAGTCAGGAAGACCACCAATCATGCAGTCGTTCTGCTTCAGAAAGATTACTAGTGTGCACATGTTAGTGTAATACATAGTTTATTAGTAATGGTTTTACCGCAGTTAGGGTTGCCCTGTTTTCTGGACCCAGCGATCTCGTTGCCATATTTGTCCACACACCAACACTGGCCGGTGCTGCCATGACACTGGGTTGGTTTATAGTATCCCTCCTCAGTGCAGCGAGGAATGTAGGAGCCTACAAGTATTTAAAAAGGAAGGAAACAAGAAAAGGTAAAAAAAAAAAAAACAACAACCAAAAAACCCAGAAGACAAATTCGAAAGAAAATAAAGTTAAGGAAGGAAAAGAGAAAAGATTAAGAACATTAAGTTTGTGAGGATGGAACATGCTGTATAATTTGATTGCTGCTAGGGGAGAGGGTACTGCGTTTTCGTCTGGAAGTAGGAACTAAAGTTCTTGTGTATTCACAGGGGGAGTTTAACAATCAATTACTCCTGTGAAGGTTGCAGGACAACAACCATACATCCTGCTTAAGTGGACACAGTCACTCTCAATAACACAGACACAAACACGCATCCACACTCACTCTTTCGCAATCACACACCGGTTCTCTGTTACCTTCATTTGACCGAGTCGCTGCTTATTTTTTCCAAGTCCTTTCACTGTGAGCAAGAACAATATAAAAATCTACCCAATTCTAACAGTGGCATTTAAACAAAAATGCTTGCTGACATGCTTTTAAAATCCATCAGTGATTTTTTTTTTTATTTAAAAGATAGGAATATGTTTTTTGTTCAAGTGCATATGTGTGTGTTTTAATGAAGGACATCAAAAGTTGGATGATGGCTATCATTTTTTTTTTGACACTGACCTATGAGGCTCTTTCTTCGGCTCTGATTCTGGATCCTGCTTTTCTCAGTCTGACAAGGAAGTCCTGCAGTGAGAGAGGATGCAAGATGGCTTCATTAAACCAATTCACAACAAAACTGAAAACAGATCATCAGATGCAACGCACCTTCTTTGTCACTCCTTTTATTTTGTTTCTATTATCATCCCAAACTTCCTCTTCCCTATCCTGCTACTTTAGTCAAACTCAGTGGCAGAGACAGAAACTTTTAATAAGGGTGGCCAGGCTGGAACTGTTGCTTTATTAAAAGACATAAAACAAGATGTATAGTGTAATTTTTTTTTCTGAGGACAACATTCTGCCTAGGAACTAGTCTTAACGCCTTTAGCTGAAATATCTCCAGTGACACTCTTATGTTCTGCTTTAGGTCTAAATTGTCACAGATGCTTCCACAGTTTCCCAATCCTCATATACACTTTCCTGTGCTCATCAGTTCCTGGGGGATGGTATGATGATGGCCAGGTCACTTCAAGCTCTCCGTTTCACTACTGGTTTGAGGTTATTTTTCTGGAGTGCTTCATTTGGTTTATTGCAAACACATCCTCTGGTTCTGGTGTCCAAATGCTTCTATTCTACATTGATCTTTCCAAACTAAAAAAAAAAAAAGCACTACCTTTGTCTCCGTTTGATCTGGCAAAACTTTATTCTGCTCTTTGTGTTTTTCTTGGAAAAGTTTTCTCCTGGCATAAATCTCATAAAGGTTGTACGTGTTCAGTCTGTTTCTAATTGCTTAGTTATGCTTTTTTTTATATATATAACAGCAGCAAGAGCTTGAATAAATGTGGAGGTGTTCTCATTTATTCCTCACCAGGTTTTTCATTTCTACAAGGAAACTACAGATTATGAGGAAACATTGTGGTGCAGATGTGACACTTAGTGAAGTGGCGTTGTGTTTGAAATGACCAGGAAAAGGGCAAGAAAATCGATATAATGAAATTATTTTTCTATTTACAAAAAAATTAAGGCTGCAAAAGCATCACAATTTCCTTCACTTTATAATGAGGTTTTCCAAGTAGGAAGCAATATATCAACATTTGAACATTCTGGTTTGAAACTAGTCTGACTGGTGGAAAGTGTTTTTTTTTTTATTCACTCTTCAGAGCAGTTTCACTTTGATTCCTTTATGTGTGTGAGCTTTTCAAGTCAACATATTATCGCTCCCCTCATTTACCTTCAGGCTTCTGGAAACAGTAGCACCACTCGTTGTTGGACAGCTTGCCATCCTTAAATGAGTCGCAGGAGTTGAACAGAGGCTTCATGCACAGCTCATACTTGTCTAAATAGATGGCATTCAGCTCCGACTGGTCCAGCAGCAGGTCAAAGTTCATGTCGAGCTTGTTGAACATCCAGCCCAGTGAGTCCTTACAAATGGGTAATATGCTGGTGTCAAAATCTGGAGGAGGAAGAGGAAACAAAAGAATTAACTATCGGCAGTACTAAACCATGTCTGGATCATTTCTTTTTACAAGCAGCAAAGCCGAAAGCGAGCGTTGACAGTGACGGGGCTGAGATGTGTTAAGACATGCTGACATAAGAGGGAACACAGCAGGGTCACTGTCAGCATCAACATCATCTCTGGCGTGTTGAAGGGGCCTCCATGTGCGTGCGTGCGTGCGTGCGTGCGTGTGTGTGTGTGTGTGCTTGTCAGAAATAGGTGATGCATTTAGGCACAAAGAGAGAGAGAAAAAAAAATATCACAGAGGGGAAGGAAAGCGCTCACGTCCAGCGGTGGAGTCAAAACTGTCAGAGGATTTGAGGTCTCTGTTGGCGTCGAGGTGTAGGACTCCAAACCAGTCCTTCAGTCTGGCAGCCAGACTGTGGAGCTCTGCGTCTGAGCAGCCTGCACACAAAACGACATAAAAGCACCAAATAATGAGAAGGAATGCAGTCACTCTTGCTGCTGCTATCACTGCAGAAAATAACTTATCGTTACTCACTACTTATCAGAAATTCACTTTATGAATGTTTTCCTTCTTTTGTTTATTCTCCCCGAGCAAACACAGAGGGCTGATAACACACACTAAGCTTCTGCTATCTCCCGACTGTTAGACACACAAATTCGGCAGCTATTTTGTTGTTTGCTTGTCTGCATTTATTTCCACCCATTTGGAGTTGAACCCCCCTGATCAAATAAATGATTTCACGGGAAACCCAGTTGAACACAGACATAACACTGATTTATTTGAAATTCGTTTCCTCTCGGCTCAAAAACCCCCAAAACAAAACAAAAAACAAATGGCAATCTTTCAGTGGCGGTTGCATTTCTGTAGATAAATGCGTGTCTGTACATTTATCCTAGATCTCACTTCTCCGTGCAACCGAAAAGAAAGCTGCGGCAGCAGGGCCATGCATGTTGATGTTTCTGTTCATCATTCTACCCACACGGAGCGCCAGCAGAACCATGTATTTAATGACATCTCTGATAACAAAATATAAACAAACAAACAAAAAAAAAAACCTCTGGTTGTTTCAGTTAGACTGACAACGTCTGCCTACAAATCAAGCAGAGTCTGCCTTGTTTTTCCTCCTCTGTCTTCTTTCTCCTTATAGTGCGTGTGATTGACAGATTTTTTTCGCCTCGTTCTTTTTTTTTTCTTTTTAGAGCTTGATAGATGAGTCCAAAGGGCAGACTCATTCTCCAGCTGGAACAGAGCCTGCCAGTCTAATCTCTGAAAGTTTGTCATGCAGTACAGTGCAAAGGGGAAAGATGGGTCGGGATCTGAGTTTTCTATGAAAACCTTTGATACACACTGAAGGTTTATTTTCATATGGATGGCTTTTGTCACTTGTTTTACAATTCAGAACATCTGTACTCGTCCCACACGAGTCGATACTTTCTTTCTTTCTTTCTTTTTATGCTGCACTTACAGCTGCAAGTTTTTTGTGGTGTGACTCTTTTATTCACAATTAGCGATTAAAGGTTTTGACCATCGTCTTTGCAAACAAGCTTAATGCAAATCCAATCTGGTCCTCTTTTAACTTTCTATAAAAAAAAAGGAAATAAAACCGCATGCATCTTTTCCTCCTACTTAACAGTCACACTTTCCCTTGTATTGGTCTATCAACTAAATTTCCAATAACATGCATTAATGTTTATGGTTGAAATGTTATAATGTGGAATACTGTTAGAAAAAGTTTAGATGTATGAACACTTTTTTTGCGAGACACCCTACATATGAGGTTCATGCATACTGTTGACACACAAAGACCAAAAGAACAGAATCAAAACGTCTTCAGAAGGACATCAAAGATAACAACAGCACACAAACATGCCAAGGAAACATAAAAAAAGTTATACTAAGAACTTTACTCATGTATATGGATTTTCTTTTCCTGTTGGGTCCTACTTCTCGTCTTATTTTTAAGTCGTGCCCTGCATATTCACACACGGAGACACACACTGTATTTCTCAGTAATAGTTTGAGCCTCTGCGCGACAGTCTCCATAAAACAGCGAATGCCCGAGGTAACAGACAGGAGCTGCATCAGAGGACAGATAACATTTATCTCCCAGGCGCTCAGAGTGACATTACCTCTGGAATTACAAGGTGGGCTCTCTGTGCATGTGCAAGTTTGAGTATTATAATCCTTCAAGAACATCCAGATAAAATTTCCTATTTCAGAGCTTATGTCTTTATGTATCAATGTATTTACTTCCATTTAAGGGTTTTTGTTTGTTTGTTTGTTTGTTTTTATCTCCACATCATTACATCAAAACCAGTTTGTATTTCTAGTTCTTCATTTTTTAAGGCCTGCTAAATCCCCTCTTGTGAATGTTCCTATTTTCTTTCCTACTTTTTATTTCATCAGTTCTGCAAATTTCATTTATCACACCTGGTGCGTAACCTTATTTCTTTTTTGGACCTAGAAAACCACTTTGATAATTCTCACTCTTGTGTTTCTCTTACCTTCAATTACTTTGAGAGGTTTATTTCCCACTTCTCTTCAGACATCCCCAACTGATGGGAACTTGAGAGTTTCTTCTTTTTAGTCTTTTGAGTAAATTCTCTTGGACTTCAGACTTTGTTCTCCAAGTGTCTGAATATTTTATTCCGGGAAGGTTTGACACTTCAGTCTGTCTTAGAAATAAGCTTTAAAAGTTCCCCCCCTTTATTTGATGCTAAACATATTTTTCAGTTAAAATCACTAATGCATCAAGAAAAGTTAATACATTTAATACTTCGTACATCTTAATTTTCTAATTTAAAAAATAATACATTTTCTTTTGGCTGCTTTTTTGTTTTAATTTAAGCCACTTCTCCAAACCATCAGAAACTTAAGTTTTTCCATCTTGCTTAGCAGTTTTACATTTGTTTTATATTTGATTCAAAGAGATATATAGTATGGAAAATAAGTTCCAATGTTTCAAATGATACCATCACTATGTAATTTGTTAAATTGATATGTTACTTAAAGTTATTCCAAGTGTTTCCTGGTTTTACCCATCACAGGAGGCTTCTTGTGCGATACCTTGGTCATGGTAAACATTTCTGTAGGACTAAACTGACTGATACAAATAATTTTACATTATTTCTACCATTATTATGATTTCATCTCACAAAAGCATTATCTGAAACATGACTCTGAATCTAATATGGTGCAGAAAAGCATTGATCAGCTATGAACATGGAACATAACAAGCTGAACTACTGTGAATTTCTGATCAGTTCACCATGGCAACCACCACCAGCAGCACCAGCAATGACTGTGCTGCGGTAGATATCCAAAGGTGACGAAACAGTGTTAAAAGATTATACTCAGCTGTAGGAAAACACAAGATTTTCTGATCTCTGTTTACCTTTGTTGTTCCTATCAGTTTAGTGTTAATCCTCAGAAATCTGCAACAAAGTTGAAGGAACCAAAGAAGAAGAAGAAGAAGAAGAAGAATGGAAATCAGGCAGACATCTTTGCTTAAAGCTGCAGTCATTAACGTTTAAAATCAATCTTTAAAATATATGTTGATGACGCTGGTTAAAAGCTCAGGTCCAAAAGTGCTCTCGCTGTTGTTGAAAAACACATTTTGTGTCGTCAACTTTCAAGGCAAGTTGAAGCTGCCAAAGTTGTACTTGAATTATATGAAATGCTTTCTGCATGTATGCAAACACTTCTGTGAACGCAGGTGAAAAGCAGCTGCCTCGTTCAAACAAGACATTTTATGGGAGTTCCAGCTCTAAATCAGATATAAAACACTCATTTTATAACTTGGACTGATCTTCTATCCTCCTCTCTTATCACCACACATGTGAATGCACTCTCTTTTATGTCTACAAACTGGGATCCATAAGAAATGGAATGGGCTGGAGGGGTTTGCATCTTGCCAATCCATGAAATTATGGACTATTTTGAGGTGCTGAACCGGTTCCAGTTGCTTTTTTATGCTGATAAACAGGTCAGACTGACAAACTACAGCAGCCAAAATTGCATCATCCCTAGTCGCATCAATCATTTAAATATTAAACTTTGTGGAAGTTTTTTTTTTTTTATGTTGCAGTTCAGTATCCAGACTCTGTATCTCTACAAATGTGCGCCTGCTTCAAACAACACCATTCAAAACACCATCAAGAGACGGGCCTTGAATTTGTCAGCGGCGTTTTTGTCATGTAACTTTGTAATCAACAAAGTTTGGAATAGAAAAGACAGCGTTGCTCTACTCCAAATAGAAAAAAGTGGGCGGTAATCACCTTGAGACTTCAGTTGTCTGATAAGATCAAAATGAAAAGTAGCGAGGGAGATCAGATGATAGGACGCAGAGATACAGGATGACACTTCTTAACAAGGTAGCAGAGGGAGAAAGAAAAACGAACTGCAAAAGTCAGGTAGGAGATATGAAGAGGATAGAAGGTCAGATTCATTAAAAAGATACAAGGGTATGTCTGATTTTTTTTTTTTTTTCTGTGCCCGAAGCCATCAACCTCCCAGAGCAATCCCACAGGCAGTGAGTTAAGGTTAGTCCAGATAATGATCAGTAATAGACTCTGTGCTCGGTCTCAGAGACGGGTAGAGATAAATATGATAGGGACAGAGGAAAGCCCGTTGAAGTTTCAACCTTTAAAAGGATCCTGCTTTTCCACCTTTTTCACATCAGTGCACATTGCACGTGTTGGTTAAGGATTCGTGCGACAGCAATTAAGTTCTTATTACAATCTACGAGAATTGTGTAGCATATGTCAGAGGACTGCAGGATATTTAGAAAAGAGACAAGTCTGCTAAAAAGTTCTGTTTTAGCTCTGTTTGGCTTAAGCCTAACTAAACAGCAAAACACAAGAGAAAATGTTTAAAAGTGCAACAAAATCAGTAGTATATAGTTCACAGTTATACCTACTAGCTGATGAACCCACTGTCTCAGTTTCAGCCTCTTTAGCAACATTCATATAAGTTTGAACACGTCGACACTGACAAGAAGCAGACAAACATTTAACCTTCATTCATGGTTAGGAGGTGTTGGGTTCAGTGGTGCCTGGTGATTAAGGCAGACTTCAGAAGAAGCAGCTTACTATCATATTTTACAAGTGAGAAAGCCTTTACTGTGTTTAATGCCTGCTTTTTGCAGAAAATGGCACTTGGCTCAGAACTACCTACATAGATTTAAAAGTAATTTCAGAGCAGTTTGATGCATCAGTGTAAATGGGTGATGCTTCACAAGGGCAAGGTAAATTTCTCTGGCCAATGATTGGTGCAACTCCTTTGATCAACATTAGCTGGTAGCTGGAACATGACGAGGGAGACATGTTACCATGTTAAAGAAAGAACCTCCACGATTCCTCTTCCTACTGGATTCAGAGTTGTTAAGTTATCTGTGGTTATGTTTTATTCTCAAAGATAGAAAAAAAAATGCATCGTTGAGGTAGAAAAAAAGAGATAAGAAGCTCCTCCGGTATGATTTTATCCAATGGCTGTTTACAATGCACTGAATTACCATTCATTTTATGTCTGTATTTTAATGATCTGTGGTTTATGCTGCATGAGGGTTGCATTAAAAAGTGCAACCCTCATTTCAATACATTTCAATATAAAGTATTCTACCTTTTATCAAGACCAAAATTTTCTTTCTAAACTAAATGTTTTGATTCTTGATTTAAAGTCAAGCATCCCAAGGCCTGAAAATGGTCCCCGGGCCACAGTTTGGACATCCCCGGTATGAAGTATCAGTGGCTCGCCATTTTGAGGGGAATAAAAATTGTCACCAGTGTCAACATGTCAAATGTTTGTTTAATTTATTTGCGATTTCTGATGAAATGTTTATTCTCATTAACATTCAGTATCAGTTTTTGATGTGGGCAGTGCAGTTCAGCCCTCAGTGTGGCATGGCATGAGAGATGCAAAAAGCCTCAAGACGAAAATAGAAAGTCATCTGTCTTTTGAACCCCACCGAGTTTTCTACTCAGGATATGTACAGAGAATTAGGAACGGATACCCCCGATTTGTTGGGTAGAGTGTAAGAATATATCTGTACTTCAGCATCATAATCAACGACTAATGATGCAAATCTGATTTGCAGGATCTAATTCAATTCAATTACAGGGCATGTTTGAGGGAGGCTGGTTTGCATTTGATCAGCTAATTATAAGCCTAACACACTAATGTTGGTCAACGCTGAACTGCAATATTCTACAATAAACAGAGATTCTGCAAAACATAACTTGAAATCTGTCAAATCTTTATTGTGCCAAAAAACATTTCCAAAACCAACGAAGCTCAATGGAATCATATGTGGTCTTCTTCTGGGGAGTGTGTGTGCGTGTGTGGATCACTCAGGGGAAATCATACACAGAAGAGTAGGCTCACCCAGGGCATCATTGACACAAGAACCTACGCTGTTAGTGTGGGATTAGGTTAAATATGTTTTTAGGTTGTGTAATAAGTAAGAGAAAAACAGCTCCTTTAAGCAAAACTAACTCAGAGAGCTTATATTAAATGCTGGGTAAGACTTTAATCTATTCATTAAGAATATTATCAGGGGGGCTGCAGCAATAAATCATCCCGATTGATTTGTTTGATGTAAAAAAAAAAAGGATCATTCTTGTAATTCATACTTTTAGATAAATGAGCAACATTCCACTATTATTTTTTTTTTCAGGATAATTAAAATATTTCTGCAGTATTTTGTGCTGAGCTTATCAAAACAGCAGAGTTACTCAAGTGTCTCTTATGGGTTTATAATTTGTTGTCGCCTCAGCAACAGCGACTAAAGAACTTCTAGTTTTACAAATAAAACCTAGAGCACTGGATATGAGATAAGTCACAAATGCCTGGTTAGCTTGAAAGTCGACATAATTAATTTCTTTTTTTCATCTTGTGAAAATTAAAGCTTGGAATACAATATGTTCTCAATGGACCTTGAAATTAAAGAAAGGTACTGTTCAAACAATCAATTTCTTGTTTTTTTGTTTTTTTTGTTTTTTTTTACAAAACAAACTGACAATTTTATTGTGCGCCGACAAAGAATTAAGATTTAGGTAAAATAAGATTTTAAAATAAGATTATAAAGAGCAACTTTCAGTGTTATTTACAGTTTTTTGGAAAGTTATGAAAAACACAAGACAGGTTTTTCATTACTTGTGATGAAGAGTTTCAAAAATAATTTTAAGCACGCAATCAACTGTTATAGCAAGGTCATCATTTATTGTCTTGAATGTAACATCTCAGGGTCCTGAGTGGGGACGCATGAAGGGACGGGACGCATCACCACATGCTATCTTTGAGATTAAGAAATAGACGTACAAATGGGCTAACCATGACTGAAATCATTGTGATGGTATCATACTGGTGTGATAGGAACTTCAAGAGAATCATATTTCCTTAGATGGTTTTGTTGCTGGAAATTTAGGAGTTTCTTAAATTTACAATTTTGTAACACGCCATGGCAAAATAATGTCCTGCATGTGCGTAGCTCCCTATTAAGTCCGAGGAACTCCAAAGACTACAATCAGGAATTCACCCATTTATACTCCGTTAGCGATAAGCTGCAGCCACAGCTGCCCAGGAGCAGACTGGCAGAAGCCAGGCTGATATTTAATTGCTGCCAACATGTCCTCTGAGCAAGAAGGATGAAGTATGAGTGAATGAGACGACCAGAGCGGGAACCGGCAACCTTCCTCCTGATCCACTGTTACACAGTAAAAAAAAAAAATAAGAGCACAAAACCAGAACAAGCTGACTTTTTAAGACACACCAAAACTGATCTGCAATGTTTCTTCACACTGCTAAGAGCTCAAAGAAAATCTCTACACAATTGGCATGTGTTGGTAGAGCACAGGAAGTGTGGAGGCAGAAAAGAGGACAGCACAGTCTGTAATCGTGTGTGCTCCCAGTGGGGCCGGGAGGCAGACATTCCAGAAAAAAATAAAAAATAAAATCTAATTTAGTTAGCGGATTTATTCCGTTCAGGCTCCAACAGGTCTCTTTGATTTTTCTTGCGATGCCTTTGCTTCACAGAAGCTGACACAAAATGAAGTATTTGCACTTTAAAAAAACCTCACTGACCATAATCAGCACAGACATGGGACTTTCACCTGCAGAATCTCTGTGTGCCAGCTTGAGTCAGTGTTTTACATGGAAAAGTGTTGATGTTCGCTGTGACAGCAGCGCTGCAGCAGGGGAGATGACAGATCAAATTACATGTCAGTGCCATGGTGACAATTCACTAACCTTTGCTGACAGCCACCAAAAGAAAACAGCTGAAGTGGATTTCAAACACACAGATTCATGATTCATACGTACATTCAGCTTACAAATATGGTGCAATGTTTGACATCCGTCAAAATTCTCAGCTTCAGGCACAATTTGGGTTTTTCCAGTGCCAAAATGGAAAGGTTATGCTTTAAATTTGTTTAATTGAAGAATTAATAGCAGCTTGATCAACTAGAAAAGCTCAAAAATAATCTCAAACCAAAGCAACAAGCTGCAAAGTAAAAGAACCACAAACCCGCAGCTAAAGTAAACTCACCACAGAGGTCAAGAAGTAAAAATAACACTTGTTATGAATGGAAACATTCCCAAAGAGGTTTAACAAAACGTTATCTAAAATGATTATGTCTGAAAATGAATGTTCTGCATTGTTAAATCCCTACTACCTGAATTTATTTAAGAAAATGCTGTTTTTCTCTCCTATCAAATGAAATGTCTGTCACATTTATTAGTCCACAGAACAGATATAAATTAAAGTGATTGGTAAATCCTGATGGTTGGATGTTTTTTTTTAAATGTTGATTTTAAACCAACACCAAAAATAATCAGACAACTAGCTGATATAACTGAAGAGTATATAAAACCCTAACTCTTGAGAAATAGTTACATTTAGTGAATTCAACAGATTTTGCCAATCCTACCTTATTAATGAGTATGTAACTAAACTTGTTCCAGCAACCCCTGCAGCAGCTGCGAATTGCATGATTGAGTACTAATTTCACAGTTCTTCTGTAAACCCAGAGCGGAAGCTGTGTGTGTGAGTTAATGTGCACCAGTCCTATCAAATTCATTCACTAAAAAGGCTTAATCTGCTCACGCGATGAACACAACATTTGTAGCTATTAAATTCTCAAGAATATTAATAATGTATTCAGTGAAATGTCTGGCCTTGTCAGGAACACTCTATGAATCCAATAAAGTGGTGGGGGGGCACTGGATGTGTTTTAAACACTTTATTTCTTTCCATGTTACGTGTCAAGTATAGCAGAATCAATAATCACATGAATGGGAGACGCAATAAGATTTCAGGGATACAATCCTGTAGCACGTCTGACAAGAGATAGGGTTGTACAGGTTGCCCAGTGAGGGTTGACTCATGGTTGCTAAAACTTGTACAAGACCAATTGATTTTACTGATGTAGTGGGTGTAAAATATTGAATAAAATATTGTGCTACATGACTGGCTTTATTTTCAGTCTAACATTTAACTTTATGACATGCAAATTTACAAGTGGATCATCCATGCCGTCTCCAAGTGTATTCTGGGTAAAACTCATCAGTCGTCCACCAACGTCATCAGTCATTTGGCAACAGATGGCAAACTAGGTAGAGCATTTTTACGGACAAAGTTAACATGAGTGGAGCTCCATGGAGCGGCAAAGTGAGAAGGATGGAAAAAAGAGAGCAAAAGAAAAGCCAAAAACTGGACGCATATTTTGTTAGTCATCTTGGAGATGAACAGGACTTTTTAATTGGTAGCGGTTCAGGCCCGCCAAAACTGCAGACACAGCCAGGAAAGCCGGGCTAGTTACAGTTAGCAACTTGAGCTTTATTATTTGGATATAAAGGGCCCGGTCATTAGTCCTGACCCCAGCCCAACGCTGACTTGTTCCGGTAGTGGTTACTACAATCACTCCACTAAACACAAGGCGTCGTTGTGAACTTGTTTTTACACAGTTGGCAGCAAATCTGCGGCAGATTTTAATCAAAATTATTTAAAGGGAAGCCACTGATATTTAGTACAGCCTACTGCGCAATTATTCTAAAGCGCTGCACTTTTCCTTTTGCATATTTTTGCATCATTGTTTTATTTTTGCAGGATGTGAATGTCCAGGAATAAACAGGACTGAACGAAATATGGCAGGCAAGAGGTGTTTGGTTTCAAAAATAGGTTTCTGAATCTAAACGTGCAGGTGGGATATTTGTGACTCTGCTGCAAATGTTCAAATCCAGCTGCGACCTGTGGCCATCAGTAAGCCCAGAGGATTGATTGCACATATCACACGACTACAATCATTTAACTGTTTCCATGGGAATGCAGTGTGACGGACACATAGAGAAATTTTTCTTCACTTACTGCTATCCCCATCTGTTTACCATTTTGCCTTGTTGATCTAATGTGAAACTGAAAAATCTCTGCCACCTCCAAGTGTACAAACTTTCGAACCTGCTGTCTGGTAGATAGCTTGAGGACCGTCTGTTCTGAAAAGTGTAGAAAGAGTTAGCAAAAAAATAAATAAAGGATCAGAATTTGGAACATAAAAAAAGAGGATGTAATCAAGGATTTAAGAGGTAAAAAAAAAAGTCTAATCATTCGCTACGATTTATAAATAGACTTTTGTTTCTCCTGACAAAAACACTGTTTACCCCAAGAACCATGATCTCAGTAAACTGAACACATAATTATAGTTTAATCTGAGCAAAGACAGGTGGGAATTAATGTGACAGAAGTCAAGCAGGTAAAACACTTTTCTCTAACAGCATCAATCCTAGTTCTCTCCATCATTCAGGCTTAAACTGGATGTAAGACAAAGTCAGTACTAGCCCTTAATTAGGAGACAATTTCAGTTTGCATTAAAACGTGTGTGATGAACCTTGGCACCGACATAAACACCCCCTAATCTGAGGCTGATTAGAATAGGTCTGCGAGGGAAGGCTGGGACAGACAGACCGACGGACAAACATATATTTACAACAAATTCAGTAACACCACCTCCCCACCTCGCTGCTCAAGATAAAGGAAGCCTGTAAAAATAACAATCCATCCTTTTCGGCGCTGCTTTCTTTTAGATTGCATTTCTCCACCACAATCCCTCCATCCATCTGCCGAAATCCCATTTTCATGACAAACAATAAGACACACACACTCACTCCATCACCAATTCCTGCAGCTGTCACGTAATGGGGGGGTGGGTTTGGGTGGGGGGGGGGACTGTGGGGGCTTGAGATGCGAGAGGAAGAAAATAACACAAGTGAAGGGAAGGATGACAGGGGAGGGGAAAGAAAAGGAAAACACTGAGAATCACCAATGAGTTTGAAGAACCAAAAGGAGCTCCACTGGATGGCGAGTGAGTCACAATGGTGAGGTTTTGGTCCTCAAAGTGGACTTGGGAAAAGATAAATCTTCTATGAATCTTCTTCAGACATCCCTTTGTCTCTTTACCCCCCGATTTCCTACACCATCCTGATTAATCTACATGCTATGTTCAAAGCACTCGTTAACTGCTTAATTGACCTACTTATTTCTCTATCCAGATGAAAGTCGCCCAGGGAGGCTCTGTACTTACCAGCCTTCTCTGTGTTATGTGATGGTCTGCTGAACTCCTGACCAGGTAAGCAAGGGCACTGTCCATCACATTTAACCGAGATCGTCTTCCCAGACAAGCAGCTTTGAAACTCCAATTTGCACTGGAAGGACAACAAAATAGCAAACATTTCTATTAATCCTAGAAGATTAAAGCAAACGTGTTATATAAACTCAGCTACTGAACAAAAATGATGGGAGATTATAAAAAATAAAAAAATAAAAAAAAAATAAAAATAAATAAATAAATAAATAAATAAATATATATATAGATATAGATATATATAATAGGGTACATATAAATAACAATATTTGGAGCAGGAAGGCTACTTGTGCTTTTAAATGGCAGTATTTGCCATGTCTGTGAACATAGCCGTGATAAACGCATACAAGTTCTTCTAATGCAAATGTAATTGTATTTGCTTCGAAATTTTCAAACTCTAGTCTCGCAAGCGAAACATTACCTCAAACGTATATTTAAAAAAACAAACAAAAAAAAACGAAAAACTGGAAATGGCAAAACCTCGTGATAAATAGTTAATTTATTGAACATTTGCTAAGCAGTTTCTAAACTTTTTAGAATGTGAATATTTAATAATCCATCAGCATGTGAGAAGTTCCAAAAATCAATTTTAAGAAAACAGTCAAGAGAAAATAATAAATACATAAATCTTTGAATGATTAGAATAAAATTCTGACACTGATAGAAAATAAATGCAATAAATTCTGGAGAGCTCTTTTACCAGGGAAAACTATTCGCAACTACTCAACATATCTGACTTACAAGATAGCAAACACCTAAACGTCGAACTTTTGGAGTTGTGCCGATTACGGGGAATATTTGCTGCGTCAGGGAAAGTCATTTATCTTCGATGAACAGATGTGTCTATTAGTCAGCCATGTAGACACACCCGCAGACACAGAGATGCCCAGTGACATTTTATAATTTATTGCAGTACAAATCTAATGCAAAGAAAGAGGGAAAAGATTGAGCACTTCTGAATGTAATTTAACAGTACAAATCTTATTTCAGGTAAGCGGAGGGAAAGAAATTGTTTGGACATGTTGAAGAAAAAAAAAAAATCCAATTACAAGACCATTCCAAAAGGAATAATGAAAAATGAAATGAGTTATGTAAATTCTGTTTGCAAGATGATGACGAGGAGATCTGTAAGTGTGAGACCATGACTGTGCATGAACCTCCATGCGCATATCGCGCCTTGGCGTTATCCTGCGCGCACTCTCATTTCCAATGTTCTAATTTTAGATCCATCTTTTTCCTCCCTGCCACCTCTTTGATATCGCCGCTAATGTTGCTTAATGAAATTTGTTGACAAAGGAGCCGTGCCTTATTCGGCTTCCAACATATTGAATTAGCTATCGGGAGGAGGAGGAGGGAGACTGAGAAGCAGTGAGAAAGTCCTGGAAATGGATGACCTCCTCTAATCACTGTCAGCACACAGACAAGCCCCATGAATCTTTATGTTTGTCTTTCTCCACAGGTTAATGTGGTTTTGATGAAAGAGTATTTTAACACCTAATGTGGTTGGAAAGAAAAAAAAAAAAGAGAAAAAGAGAGAAGGGAAAAAAAATGAAGGGGGTAGGAGAAAAGATGATTTAGGAGGAGGGAAGTAATGGATTTAACTGAAGCCTCTCAGGAGATAAGAGCGCCGTCCTCTTAATAGGATATAGAGTGTGCGTGAGAGTGTGTGGTTGTGACAAAGGATGCATGTAATGTAATAATAAAACATGAATAAGCTGGAGACCAGCAGCTCAATGGTGAACAGAGTTTAAGTTGGACCACAGGGACTCATCACTCCACCAGCCAGCTGAACCCTCCACCTGAAATTGCCGCAGAGAGCAGAGGGATTTCCCAGACCTCCTGCCTTTGTTGCTTCTCTTGTTTTTAGCACTTCTCCTCCTTCTACTGAACACGCTCTTGGCTCTCAGGCAGACAGGTCATTAAGGAGGTGCACTTCCTGCCTCTTTTCAAACACACAGGCTGAGTCATTCTTCTAGGATGACGAATGTGAAAAGGAAGTCAGCTGGTATTAAAAAAAAAAAAAAAAAAAGGCAAAGTCAGTGTGAAGAGGAGACATGAGTGGTGTGGATAGGTCATCCAGTCTCCATGATGTCACATGTGTTTTAGTTTCTCAGAGAAGTGACATTAATGGCTTACTAAAGTGGACGTTAATTACAATTAAGATTACGTTTGCTACAGTTTGAATATGTGAAGTAGGTGCACTTTTAAAACAAAGTCTATTTAAACCTGCACAGAGACTGAGAGAAATGGACACAGTGGTAATCTGGACCAGCCACAGATAAACATAAACCCCAAGCGAAATCAAGAGTTGACAAAGGGCATCTAAAATCCTAAACCTCCGATCTGGAGGAGGGAATAAACACTACACTACATGCGTAGTAAATAATAAAGTAGGATTTGATCTAGAAGCAAGAGAACGGAAGAGGCTGTGCATCAGCATAAATCACAATGCTATTGAAAGAATAATTTATGTGCAATGCCAAGCAAAACTTATCTTTGTATCTTTGTGGTTGCATTTAATTGCGGTACAATGCAAACGTTTATAGAAAATCACTCGCTTCTATGTTCATTTATGTCGATGCCTGGTGTTTGAGAAATGGATTTTATTGCACATTTAACAGCTCCTAAAATCTGGAAACAGAAAAATGAGAAATCTGCTGCCATCTTTGAAAAAGGGAAAATAAATGTCAACAAAAATATAACTCATCACCTCTTTCACTGGAGAATTCCTGATCTTGTTGCAAAGTTAGCAATCCATAAATCTTTTTAAAGTGATTTTTTTTTAAATCTTTTATATTCAAGGTTGTACATTTTTACAATATTGCAACAGTCTAAATCCAGATGTGCTGAAACATTGTTGATCATTGTGCACAGCACAAATGGGGAATACTCCCGGATAACGAGTATACACTGAAGGGCTAAACATCTATTTGACCTCCCACAATTCTTATATCTACTACCCACAACTTACTATTTTGTGGTTTTATCCTTTCATTTGCTATCATGTTATTCAAACAATTACATGTCAATTTAATTTCACTTTTAGGTGTTTTTATGATTTACTATCATAGAAATGTTCAAATGTCTCACTTATTTTAACTCAAACATATAAAACAAACAGAACAATTTGAAGCAGACAACTGTATGAATAAAACTACTGACGTGTAAAATGATGAAGGAGCAAAATGACCATCACTTGTACTGCACAATGCTCTGTCCTGAATCAAATGTGAGCTATGTGCTCTGATTTATGGATGCCTTGAGATTATTTATGGAAACCCAAAGCCTTTGTTGCATCAATAAGTCATAATTGCTATTTGCTTTGTATAATTGATGCTAACAATAGAGGCAAAAAACAGAAAGTCTTCTTAAAGGAACAGAACAATGATGCCATGTCTAAATGTCTGTGTTTTAAAACAAAAAAGAGTGTGGAGTGTCCTTCAACACCATTAAGCATTTAGGCAAAGTCTGTAATTAAAACTACATGAATAACTGAGTAAAACTGAGACTCACACTACTCTGACACTTTTCAAGCTCCAGCATGACTTTGACTTAGCTGTGAACAGCACTTCAGTGAAGTCTAATACTGCTCACTTGTATGGCTTCACTCCTTCCATCCAAATGACTGAATACAAGGACAATACGGAGACATAAAAGCTGATGTCAATAAGAATTTACGGAGTGTTACATCAAGGACAAAGCTCCTCTTTTATCTATAACCCTTATATTCAGTATTGGCTATCAGTCTTCACACTAATTCTGATCATCCTCCTTTCACCGACTTCCTGACTCATCACGAAGGTTAATCGTTGACGTTTTTCCTGGATCGTGAAATTGTGTGCCTGTTATGTTGTTCGTGCAAGATCATGAGCTTTGAGTTAGTACTTGGAAATTAGAGGCAGGCAGTTTTACAAACTGTCCAAATATGACTTCTGGCAGATGAAAAGACTTCTTAAAATTGTCCTTTGTGCTCAGTTACGTCATTTACCAGACTCACACAGATGTTCTGTTAAAGCAAACAAAGAACACAGGGATCTTATACAAATGACACTTGAACAAAATCAGGAATTAGATTTTGAAGCAGGTAAAAAAAAAAAGGAGGTGGAAACAAGATGTTGCAGGAAAGTCTGATTGCATATACTTATCGGTAGCTTGATGGATTTTATGTAATTGGTTTGTAAAGAAATAGAACAAGAGAAAAATTGAGGGTAAAGTTCAACAAAAAATATGAAGCGCAAACTCACTTTAGATGAATAAGTGTGTCCATCAGAGCCACACACAGGAGATGACTGGGATGCTGAGCAGAGCCTACATTTCCCATGAGGCCCAGGTTCAACCCCATGCCTGTGGCCCACGCTGCCTTTCCTGGCTTTCACACTGCGGAGGAGAGAAACAGAAAAAGTATTTTAGAAGTTAATGACTCTGAAAGTTTTTTTTTTTTTTTTACAAAGGTTAGCAGAATGTACCATGAAACCACAGGACAAAAATATTACCATGCTAAATGCCAAGCACTTCAGAAAGGATACATTAAATATATGTGTGGGTGCGAGTGTGTGTGTGTGCGCGTGTGTGTGAAAATAATTTAACAGCCATAACGTTACAGCCATTGAAAGTTTTCAAACAGAATCACTTCTCTACAGAGGAAAAAGTGTCTCTGGCTGTCAGGGTCAGATGAAGCGGATCCTGATTGGTCCAAGGAGGCCTCTTCAACAACCACTATAATTATGTTTGATTCAAATCTGGTCGCAATTTTCTATCTAAGTGCTCTACTGAACACCCCGGTGCCTGATCCATCGAGCGCGGCTGCAATGAGAGCCAAACAGACTTTTTCACAGAGATATAAAAAGTGAAGATTAGCCACTGCAGCAGGTGAAGACGGCTCATTAATAGGTCTATTGTTTTGAATAAACTGTGGAAATCTGGTATAAGTTAATGGGATGCATCCATGTTTGATAGATGTTTGTGAGGATATGCTGAAAAACTGAGATAAATAATGTACACTGCTCAGTCTAAGTATTTGTAATCCTAAACACAATGTGCTTCATGTAAATGTGAAGTGCAAGAAAGAGAATACATGGTTTTACTTTTTCTCTGATACATCTATCTGTTTCATTTCAATTCTTACCACTTCGCGTGTCCCTGCAGAAGAAACGCATCCCCACAGTCTGATGCTGCCGCCACCATGTTTCAGAGGCATGTGCAACATTGGTTATTAACCACATGTAAGGTTTTGTATGTTGGCCAGAAAGTGAAATATTTGTCTCATCTCCATTGGCCCCTAGGTGACTTGTAGAAAACTGCAAATTTGACTTCTCATGGGTTCTTTGACGTACGTGGAGTGCAAGACTAACAGGTTCTTCCACCTGAGCTGTGAATCCCTGTAGCTCATCAAGAGTTGACTCAGGCTTTTTTGGCTTCTTCCCGGATTGCTCAGAATCAATCAGTGTAGATGGATGGTCACGTCCTGGCAGGTTTGCAATGATCCTTTACTCTATTTTCACATGATGGGTTGAACAGAGCTCTGTGAGCCGTTCATAGCTTAGGATACGGATTTATAACCTCGTTCTACTTTAAACTTCTCTACAATCTTATCCCTGCCCCATCTGGTGTGTTCCTTGGTCTGATGCCGTTTGTTCAATAATGTTTTTCTATAGGGAGCATTTGAACCCTTCACAGAACAGCTGTGAACTCTAAAGGCAACTAGCTTGACCTTCTGTTTTTCAGCAAACATTTTAATAGAAGCACATCACACTTTTACATTTTTTATTTGTAAAAAAAAAAAAAGAAAGAAATGTTGAAAACTGTGTGCAATTTTATATGTTGATGCGTCATGTTAGATGTACAGTTTGTGTATGTTATGCAATGACATAAGGAAATACTGAAAGACAGGAATTATTTTTGCAAGACGCTAAAAACAGCTTTACAGTCTTGCCATGATTTAATTCTTTGAACTTCCTGGTTGTTAAACCTCACCTCGCTGATAATGTAAGTGGCTGCTCTGTTAATTTTCTGTCTCTGTTGCAAAAATGCTGTAAGCAAATCTCCCTTTTATCTTTGTGTTGACGGCTCCTTAGAAAAGACAAAAATTAATCTGCTCACGGATTTGGGGAGAATTACAAAAGTAAGCAGTGTACGTATGAATGCCTTCAAGCGGTGAATAACATCTAAATAAACATTACACCCGCCACCAGGGCGCAAATCCTCTGCACTGCACAATATCTCTGCAAATATTTGCAGAAATCAAGTTCAGATTTGTCTTCTGGGAGGACAATAAATATGTGTTATGCTAATTACTACAACTAATTTATCTCATGGAAAAAATATATATTTATACATCAAGCTTCAGTGAACGATACTATTGGGAAAACACCAATTCCAGATGAATAATCTAACATATTAACCGGCAAATAGGACTTGTAATGAACGTAGCAGAAAGGAAAGGATTAAGACCAAGATTCTTGGGAGCTAATGACTTGGGAAAATCAATTACATTCAATACAGAGAGGGAGAGAAAATAAATAAATAAATAAATAAATAAATAAATAAAACTATGCTCCAATTTCTTTTTTGAGAAAATGCTTGTTGAAGTGAGAAATTGAAAATCCTTAAAAAAATTAACAATGGTTGATAACGCAAACAAATTGGGTGGTGATGGAGCAAACAGATAGTGTGATTAAAATTAATTGGTACTGTAAGAAGAATATGTACGCACGCATCCGTCAGTGGAACGCATGTGACTCTCAAAAGATTTCAGCACAAAACGCTGCTATATTTCACACTCTTGTGAAAAGCCTGTGACCCAGATGGGTTTAGGATAATGAGCTTCAACTTTCTGCAATACTTCCGAGCAATTTGTTTAACTCCAGCGTTTTAGAATATGATGCATCTTCTTTACTAAATTTGCCTTACTTCTACACAAACATTAAATAGGATATGCTTGATAATAAAGAATAGCAAAAATGCTAAAATCAACAGTTACATTTTGAACAAGTGTGGGAAAAAAAGCAGAAGAAGATGGAGATTTCATTACGTATGACCCTTTATATTTGGAAAATTTGGAAAGGAGAAGAGTGGAAACTTATATGCAAATCATCATAACTCCAAGTAAACCAAATCTGCTGTAGAAATCACTAAACATGTGGCTTCTAAAGTTATATGTGGCACTGTACTTTGAGCAACATAAGATCAGGGCTCAATACAAATGTATGTCACGCTTTTCAGATACTTTTAGAAGGATAATCTTGCACTCAATCAAAGATGGAAATGTCATTTCAAAACCTTTTTGGTGAAAACATCTTTCTGATATATACTTGCATGGAACTGAAGACAGAAACAGATTTATTTCGTTTTTGAATACAGTTGCCACAATAATTGTTGTGTGTATTTGACCTCGACTCTTTCCTAGACAGAGACACTAAAGAAACAAAGTATGCATAGTCTCTGTGTTTGTCACCCTATATATCTACTTGCCAAGTCATTATCTGTTTAACTATTTTTTCTCTCCAAGACCGGTTCACTAATGGAGCTGCAGGCACCATAAACCCTATGCCACAGAAAACGGGTCCGAGGCCAGGTTTTTAAATTTTTTTTGTATCTTGCTTTCTGTCTGAGATGGAAAATCCCCAGTCTGTCACAAAATATGGACCCTCACGCTATGCCTAGTCCAGCAGAACGAGTCTCATGCTGGTAAATTGGCATCAGTCTTTTGAACCACAGTCACAAACCTGCTCAGTGTGTGGGATTGCTGCATAGTCAGCTTGATAATCTGTCCACTGTTGCCATGTGTTTCCTAAGGAGTAGAGATTGCTGCAAAATCAGTGACTGTAGGGAACTGACTGAGCTTCTTTGCATAGATATTAACATTCAGACTGGACTGTGTGTCACTGAATCTATTCTTGCTACAGAGTTTAATTTCATTGGCATGAATTTGATTATTTGATTTGACATATAGTGATTCTTAAACAGTTGCTCCTGATATGAATTAGACCCTTGGAAAGTGGCAAAAAATTATGATTTTTTTGTGTGTGTGTGTGTGTGTGTGTGTGAATTGAGCCTATGAATATGAGCTGAACTGAGGTAAATACAGGAAAAATAATTTAATAATAGGCTTTCAAAAACTAGAACCTGTGATGGTTCTAGGTGCTTTAGTGCTGCCACCACATAGGGGACTGACACTAAAGTCCCATAAACGCCGTTTATTTTTTAAGTAAAAAAAAATAAACATAAATAAATATATGAATGTTTGCATTTAATCCCAAAATAGAATACAGATGATTTTGTTCCTAGTAGTGGTTGTATTGTACGAACTGATTTGAGAGACAAACTCAAATGAATGTCAATTATTGCAGCCTCAAAATTTTATACAATGTGTGTGAGGCAGCCATATTGGATTTTTATGTTGTATTTGATAAGAAACCTTTAGCTCCCCTTGCCAAAATGTTGACCCAATTTTTACACCTTGGGGCTTTAATAATGTCATTAGAAAACAAAAACAAAACGTCAAGTGAAGGTAATTATTATTGGAAATTATATTCAGAATTATTTATTCTAAAAACACTGGAAAGAAAAAAAAATATTGAAAGCTACACAACGCTCTACTGTTCATCCAATGAACATCCAAACATCCGGTGTTAAGTGTTTACAGATAAAACCTTTTTTTATCATTTGCAGATAAATGTTCTTAGTAGTTTTTTCTATACTGCTTTATATTCAAAATGTAGTCCGACCGACTCTTACCTGTGTGAAGGTTGCTTGTTATTAGTGCAGATGGCGGTCTGGAAGTCATGGCTGACACACACTTTGTGAGGAGGACAGCGAACTCTCAAACACGGATCCTTGGTTGCATCAGGGCCTAACGAGGAACAGCGGGGACAAACTGAATCTCTGAGCTGCAAAAGTAAGTTTGCAGAAAAGCGCAGAGCAGGAGAATCAGCACATTGTGGTTCTGGAGTTAAAAGTTGATGCAGCGAAACATCAAGCTGTTCTCCTGATTTTACAGCTCGCAGACTCTAACCTTCGACTAACTGAAGCAGGCAGAAAAATAATGAGTCAGAGGGAATGGCAAAGAAAAACGGTGAAAGGTATGAGGTAAACGCTCTGCTTTCTGTGTTGTGAGCTGCTTAATGAGGGCTATTTTCTCAGAGCGTTAAGCTCATTCTGCAAATCAATCTCCAGTGTGACATAAATGCCACAGCAGACAAGGACGACTGGCTGGTGTTGAAGATGACAAAAAGATTAAAACAACTCACTGACTCTGAGAATTGTGTCCAGCAGCAAAAAATCCCATACTTTAATTTGACAAAAAATAGATAAAATAAGGTAAAGGAGATGAAAAAAAACAAGAGTAAAAGAAAATAAAAGCAAAAGAAAGTACCCCAACATTTGCAGGTGAAATAACCACTACTGATCACAGTGATTTTTATCAGAAATGTTTAACTGACATGTGTTACAGAAGTACAAAGGCCTGAATAAAACGTCAATGCTGGTAAAATTAGATCAAAGACAAAGTGAGTTTTAAACTCTGTCCAGGGATGGACAGAGTTTATATAAAACGCCCAGGTTAAATGAGACCGAGTGCAGAGTTTAAAGATCAAAGCCTGTGTTATGTACGAGTCATTACCATCTGGCTCCCGACATCAAGGAATGATACCTGCCTCGACTCCATTAGGGACCTAATGGGTTGTGTTTGAGCTGCTGCTGGTGTCGGATGTGAACATCACCTGGTTTCCAACCTGATCAAACAACCTGCTTATGTTTATTAGAGTCAGACTGGCTAGAAATACAGACTTGAGAGGATTTTGTGCCAATATTTGATCCATGCTGTAATTTCCTCTCTCACCTTAGAAATGACGCCTAGGTTGTAGACATGCTACATCTGAAGCCGCTTTTTTTTCCCCCCCCAATTGTGATGAAAAGGAACCATCAACCCAGTGAAAATGGTGAAGGGGAGACTCTGTTGTGTACATTTATCATAACTGAGCAACACATTTCCTCTTTACTGCATGCACAAACACGTAAAAGCACATCTGCAAGGCTGTTTGCTCTGTCATATTCCCTGGAAGCACAGAGAAGATAAGTCTGTGGTGCAGTGTGCTTCAATTGCTTGCTGATTTGGACCTGTCCTCACCTCCATCTGTCTAGCACTGGAGGAAACCCATCTCATTTCACTTAGCTGAAAAATGGCATTACTGCTGCGAGGAAATGAGAGCTGAAGTCGACTAGGAGACAAAGCGAAAGCAAAAAGATTGAGGAAAAAAAGATGAGGCTCGTGTCTGCTTAGAGGGGGATTGGAGGACAAGTCAGGATTACTACAAGGCCTCTACTCTCTAGGAAAACTAAAAAAAAAAAAAAAAAAACAAGCACAATGGTGTGAGCACTAAAACAGATTCAGAGGTTTTGAGTTTCAGCGGAGTGTTTTTAGGAATATTATACAAATTATATATTTAATCCAGTTTTTTTTTTTTTGTTTGTTTTTTTTAATCCGGTATCATTACAGTATAAACACCTCAAAAACATAATGAAATGATCTAAACATGGTGTTGTGTCTGCAGATAAAACAATTTAGCAAATAACCCATTTCAAAACATGATTTTAATTAACTGTAACATGCTGAAAATAATTGGCTCTTTGTCCCATAGTTCAATCTGTTCTTTAAGTAATATCAGATTCTTGCAGAGTGTTAAACTTGACTGAAAAAATCCACACCATCAATATGTCTTAATATTTACGGTAAACTCTAAAACATGGGAGTGTTATTAAATTGCTATACAATTTGTCCCATTTGTTTATCTCCCTGCACAGCGGCAGCAGTCTGTGGCAGTAGATACAGCTCTGAGACACAAAGTCAAATTTATTTTAAGTTATGTTTGCTACACAGCATTTTAATAACAACTGAAGATTGACTGATTATGCTACAAAATGGGACTTTGTGACGGAAAATACATAATACCCTCACCTCGCTTCATGACATACAAATGCATTTTGTATTAATTTCTCTGATGTTAACATTTATTTGGTGGTTCGAAGTATTAAAGTGGGACAAAACATAAACAGTTTTTTTTTTTTTTTACATCCATTCTAGCTGGGTCCAGTCAAAATTGGCTTATGAAGTGATTTCAAAAGTGGTCCATCTAAGGACATTTTCATTGACGGATTAACTTGGCTGCATTTCTTCTTTGCGAGCAAACATATGGTGACAGCAGCCATAGGCTGACTCCTTTGCCAGACCCAGACTGAGTACGTGAGGTTATCTGCTGTGACCATATCGATTAATTTTCATGTTAGTAGAACTTAACTTAAAAAGACGGAGCAGGAGGCGAAAGGAAATGTTTGAACATCCTTCAGAAACCACAAAGATCGGTTAGAAACATTTCATGAAAATTCAAAGTGAAAGAAAGTGTAAGGATGAGGCAGAGACAGCACAAGAAAAGAAGACAGCAGAGCAAAAGCACAGATAAGTGGAGTCGGTAAGAAAAAATTAGCATTGAAGGCAAAGGAGCGCAGGAAGGGAGATAAATGAAACAGGAAACAGGAGTAAACAGCAGAGCCAATAAAGAAGAAAAGAGAGAGGGAGAGGGAGGTGAATGTGAAAGGATGAGGAAGGCATCAAGGAGGCAGGGAGGAGAAGCGACCAACAGAGAGCTGGGTAAAGGAGAGTTTTATCCATCTATTTAAAGCTTCAGTGAGCAGCACTGGTGGTTAAAGCAGTCGATCAATTGTAATGCAGAAGCACTGCAGCACATGCTGCCTCCCCTCCTTCACTCTCCTTAATGCGATTCTCTCATCTGCTGTCATTCCCCTCTCATCCTTCTAATCTAAAGCATCGCGTTATTCTCATCTGCGTGATCAATCAATATGCGCAAGAAACCAAGCTCATCTTGCTGCATAAAAATTTGCTTTCAAGTGACAAGGAAAACGTTGTCTCTAAGTCTCACCTAATTTTTTCTTAAATTTTCATTGATTTGTGTACAATCTTCATCTGCTACCCATCAAATTTGATAACAGAGCAGCATTAAAAATGGAAAGCTTCACCATGCTTATTCCCTTCTCACTGATCAACACATACATGTCTGGTTAACAAAGAAATTGCAACTGATGATAGTGTCTCCTTTTACTTTAATTAGCCTTATCTAATAGGTTCATTTTAAGGACCATTAAGTATATCTGCAATAACAGTCAAACCATTTTCAGATCTGTTGCTTCTTTGATGTGTAAACATAAAGTGCCGTGATTGTGTTGTTGGATCTGAGAACAAGTCGATAGATTTTATTAGGTACAGGAATCCAAAATAATCACCAACTCTGCCATTACTTTTACGAATACGGCTATATCAGGTACTGCTGGCAGTGTTTTCTTTTTCTTTTTTTTCCTAGCAAACACAACTACTGGAATTGGCAGCTCCTATAACTGCCTCTTGGATCTGAAGATACAAGCACAGTAGAAGCTGTTTTGTAGAACCTCTGCAACAAGTATTTAAGTTAAAATATATATAAAAAAAAGTCCTTTCAAAATGCAGATGTAATCAAAAGCTACACAACTAATAAGAGCAAATAAAAAACAAACAACTCATGTTCAAAGAAGACAAAAATGTGTAAAAAATAGATTAAATTAAAACAGAACAAAATTGCCACCTTTAATTATGCCTTAAATTTTACAGTGTATAGATGCGATTCTACTGAGAGCAGATGGAATGGAAAGCTTTGCAGCCCAAGCAATTGCCCATATATGGCCCCAACTAATCATTATTAAAAACAGCTTAAAAAAAACTTCAACTAAGCACTCAAGTATAAAGTTGAACTCTTTAAACAGCAAAAAGTAGAAAAAAAAGGGCAGTATGGTACTTAAAATTTGAATTTTCTCTTTTGTTGCAGATAAAAATTGTGGTTTTACTGCAACTACTCACAAGCAACATATCAGTGCTACTTTTATTGTGTTTATTCATTTAACCTTTATTTATCAAGAAAAATGTGAACATGTCTTTTCGAGGAAAGCCTTGAAAACGTTTGACATTATTGTTAAAATGCATTAAACTAAAACAAGTCAGATTTATAATGCAAGTACAAAGACCAACGTAAGAATGGCAGTTGGACACTTTAGTTACATAAAACTTTAAGTTACATTGACGATTATTTTATGACCAAGTACATGGTAAGGGAACTAGTTCCCAAAAGATTCTGCATACTCAAAAAAAACAAAAAAAAAAAAAAACGAAAGAAAGAATAAAGAACATGAGCCACTATCACATTTTCAAAGTACAAAAAGTTAACAGGACAATAAAATGTGGAACAGTTGGGAGAGTGATGGGAAAATGGAGCCTTGTAATCCTTTTTTCTCCAATACTGGCCTGACTGCAACAGCTTAGCAGAGGAGAAAACCTCCACTTTGAGTAGCTTCCAAATTAAGATAATATAAAATACAATCAGGGATGGGTGAAATTATGCATTCTCTTAAGTGCTACAGAAAGTATTTGTCCAGAAGAGAAATGGCCTTATTCACACGTGCCACCATCAATACGCCTTGTGCGTGCCAGATAGAGAAACCTGGCAGAGCCTTAGCTGAAGTTAACAAGCGCCAATGACACAAGCAGATCATTAAAAAAGGGGCCGACACATTCTTTACATGAACTTAAGCTGAATGAATTTCAAGAAATGCGTTTAGTTTGCTGAGCTTTTCAATTTTCACATCAATGAGCCATGCTATTATGACCTCCAGGCTACTGCTGAGTAAGTGTTTGTTGTGCCTCCGAGAGCAGATTGATCCTAATGCCGTTTGGTTTGACTGCAGCATGTCTGTTTCACTCCGGAGGGCTGGATAAACACCTCAAGTCTTTGTGATATTTTTGGCTCTCTCTTGTGGCAGTTTATATAGAGACCCAATCCTTCAGAGTATAGGGAGCGGGCATGTCCACTGTCGCCCCATGCTTGCTTAAGAGGTCGTACTGTTGTAAAGTGACAAGTTAATGAAATCAGTTGTGTTTTAGACATGTTTTATGACCATCACACTTTGACTCTATTGTTAGAAAATCACTATTAAATTAGTCTGTGCAGAGCTGGGTCTGGATCTGACTGAACGATTGGAGATTAACTGAATCCTTCTGAGCCCTGTGATGAAGTGGTGACCTTTTAAAGAGGCAGTATTATGTAGAATTTACTTTTTTGAGTTTTACATCATGTTATGATGTTATTCTTGCATCAAAAACATATCTGGAGTGTTGCCTTGATCTTTTCTTATATGTTTGAAAAATCCTTTAATCTTCCACTGCAAACATTTAAATGCCTGAGCGGACGTAGCCTTTGAGGCACCAGGTTTCACATTGGAGCTGCAGTTTCCAAGCTTTCGATCTTCCACCTCACGGAGCAGACCCGTCCCACAACGCTCTCATTCAGCTCCTTCAGACTAGCCAGCAGCAGGAAGCAAACACCTGGAGGAACTGAACATGTGCTGAGCTCATTATAAGAGCTACTTTTTAGTGCTACTCTGGTAGAAAAAAGATTGTGAAAGTGTTTTAGGAGCCGTGTTTTGACAACTTCATGGAAGGCAGAGTTTCAGAAGGAGGAGATTTTAGAGACACAGGCCCAATTTCAACGTGTTAAAGTCGGAAGTAATTTTTTTAAAGTCATATTTGATATAAATATCATATTTTTATATTAACTAAAAAGTAACAGCTACTTGATTATGATACAAGAATAATACTGCCTCTTTTAAGGGTTCACCCCACCTATTGCCTCCTGAGCTCTGGGGTTCAGCACCCACCCTCAGTCAACCCAAGGATAGGAGAATCATAGAAAATTGATGGATAGATGACTTACATTTGTTTTGAACGGAATTACACAAACAGTAATTGCATAGGATCTGTATCAGTTTGCCCTGCAAAGTGCCTTGATGACATTTTTGAATTGGAGCTATATCAACAAACTATGTTGACCCGACACATTTCAATGATTGTAACAAGATGAGCCCTGCTGTCCTTATCTCTCAGCGGTCACAATTTCAGAGTCTCGCGTCGTACGCTGTCAAACTGCTCCCGCATGGCCAAACTACGTGACTTTTGCAATTTGACTTTAAGATCCTGTTGCCTTTGCCACGGCACGTCGGATGCACTTTTCGCTGCTGTAATAATATTTGCTTTGAACACTCTGCTGTTGCTGTCAACCCAGCTGCCATCTGGCCAGATTTCTTTTTATAATGCTGTGGGGGGAGATCAATATTCGTCTTGGTTGGTAGCTCATGCTCGGAGAAAACAGGAAACGCATAAAAGAAAATACATGTGCTGCCGACATCCAGTGTTCTGCTGAGAAAAAATAAGATTCATCTGACTGAACAAGAAGACCAAAGATAAAGCCTTCAAGCTAATGCCCAGTTAAAGTACATGTGTAAATATGTGAGGTTTTCAACATTTCTCTGTGTACCAAACATTATTATGTAATAGCATTTCATGCACATCGGGTTTTTATTCAACAAACTCTTTTATGCATGGATTATAAAAGCTTCACTCTATATCTATATGTTAAACATGCACTTTTCACATCTGTTACAGTAAAAGCAAGTCTCTAGAATAATGTGCATCTAAATACGTATGTGACAAATAAATCATGATATATAATGCGTGAAAGCCATGTCATTTAAAGAGATAATGAAAATATTACTGTTAAATTAATGAAGCTACGCATTTCACAATATGGTTCAGTGTAATGAAAGTATAAACAGCTTGTCCCGACCCTACGCTCTCTGCATGTTTCTGTCCCATCCATCCATAATTCAGCGTTTTGCTCTTCACCTCTCAGACACCGAAGAATGTGCATTTTAACAATGAACTTTTTACACAAACAATATTGTTTAAAGCATTTAGCAAAAATGAAATGACAAAGTCAAAAATATATTGTACTGAAAGATTTCACTACAGTCTGTCAGTACGTTTACAGCACACAAAATAAATCTCTCCTACGCCTTTTAAACTTTCAAATATAAGGTAATTCGAATTCTTTCTTTCTTGAGCTCTGGAAGGAAATCCTCAGCATCATCAGCTAATTCAGGCTTCAGCTACTCCTGCATGTCTCTCAAATCCAAAATCTCTACAATCAGCATATTCCTGTCTTTCCCTTTCTGTCACTCAGAGACACGCTCACCAGCTTCAAACTGATTTGATATTTCTTCCAGTCATACTGTACTTCACCTTCACAATGCAAAAATAAATTTGATAATTATCTGCAAAAATATTGTTTTTGGTACCACAAATGATAAATTACAGTCTAAAACATATTTTACTGCAAATACATTTACTGTGGTTGAATTCAGTAGAACAGCACTATATCTAAATTTGGTGAAAATGTAGGTTAAAGCATAGCCTGTGATGCATGATGTTCACTTCAGTCTGCAGATTATTATTAATTGCAGTTTCTCCCAAAAAACAACAAAACAAAAAAAATTAACAGTTACATATGTTACATATTTTAACAAATGTATAATTTCTTAGCTGCAAGTTAATGACTTCAGTAGTTTTTTTTTTAGTTTTTTTTTTTACCTGTAAAGTTGTTATACTGTGGGAATATGTGCAAGGTATTCCTTCCTCATCAACAGCATGACAACACCGTACTTCACAAAGATGACGAACACATGGAAATTTTAAAATATCTGAAGAAGACGTGACGATTTAAATGTAAGACTGCTCAAAATAGTTCTGTTAATAAACAAAGGCTCAAAATCTGTCCTGCTAAAATCTTCCTCCAAAAGAGTCCAAATCTACACACACAGTTTACACAGTTTTAAAGCCTCGCACATCGTAATTTACAGCATGGAGTGGCTTCTTCATGACAGATCATAAAAAAATAAATAAAAAAAAAAGTGAATTTTCATGATTTAGAGGACTTGTTCTGGCTGTCTAATGGCTGTTCACATGTGCAAGTATACCTTCCCACACACCCACGTGCTGAAAAGGGTTAGTTCAGTGGCTATGGCAGAGACCTAATTTGAAGGCCAAAGAAGGCCTGGTAAAAATACAAGTTAATCCTATTTCTATCATTTATCATTTAGATAAATATCAAAGAGTGAGAAAAGTTGAGTGTGCAGGATTGCAAACAGGAGTGGATTTAGTAAGAACTGCAGCAAGATTAGAATCAAAAAGTTTTCTGCAATGTGATGCGCATTAAGATGTTCTCAACAAAAAAGGTTCCTGGATGATGTCACCTAGCAGAGCAAATATGCCGCTACTTTCTGCACAATCTAACTGGTACGAGCTTTCCACATGTGTCCCTGGCAAAAGAGCACATTATACTTGTGAGAAACAATGTTCTTTCACAATTACAGCCAGAAGTAAATTAGCCCCCTAATTAGTATTTTTTAAACCTTTCTCTAGCCATGATTTCACTTAAAAAAGTAGCAATATGATGGGGAATAATGTTTTCTCTGCTCTCTAATTGTGCACAGATGCCAGGATGACACAAAGTAATTTGATACCAAAGATAGTAAGAGGGGTTAAAGAGCCAAAAAGCCCTGTCAGAGTAGATATTGAGCTCAAATTAGTTGATGCCAAGCTGGAAACGGGTCGTATGTTCTGTGTTGACCCCGCTGAACTATTGCTCTCCACTGTTTGCCCTCCGTGCTGCTTTTCTTAATGGCAACCAAACAAGTCAGAGATTAAATAAACAAAAGCTTTGACAACCATCCCCAAAGGACAAATTCTGAACTGTTATTAGAAAAAGAAAACGAACTTTGCTTTCAGGCTCTGATAAACTAATTAAAAAGGTGTTTCTTCTTTTACCTGGGGGCTACTGAGGAAGCCCAGACGGAGGAAAAGGCAGCTATAAGACAAACAGATCAAGAGGAGATTAAAATCCACTTCACTCCTCGCTTTTTGAGCGCTCCTCGGGGTCTGGCTGTTTGGCCCAAGAATGGCACCAAGGCGAGGGATGTCAGAGACAAATGACGGCGGGATGAAAGCACAGACAGGGCCTCTGGGAGGACGCGGTGATGGAAGAGATTCACCATCCAGAAAATTAATTATTGAAACCATCAGCAAATCATATTATTGTGGTTGTAACTGAGGAATGGGGGAGATAAACAGGCTGTTCCATTTTGAATGTCAGGGAAAGAAACCACGGTGGCTTAGGGCAGAAAAAAATATCTGGAGGGAGACACTATTGACTCTCGGTTATAAGCGGAATATTCATCACTGCCACACAACCAATATGCACACACAGCTGCACATCCATGTTTTATTGTGCGAATTCCTGAAAGAGGAGCCTTTGTGGATCTCCTGCTTGCAGCGGACCAATTTTAATAGGACACCATGTCAGCAAATAATCAAGTGGTCTTTGAAGACGGCTTCAAAGCAAAAGAGCAAAGATGCATTTAAGGACAACACGCCTGGCAGAGGACACTCGTTTCAGGTGCAAGTCGATAATTGTCACGGTTTAAACAAAGGTAACCCGTGTTGCCTGAAGTGTGTCGGCAATTTCTGTCATCATAGTGGAGAAAAGAGTAAGTACAAATAAAACAGGAAATGCATGAAATGGGGTTGGTTAGGTAGAAACATATACCCACACACACACACAGATAACAGCAGGGTAAATGCAGACTGCAAGGTGGTCACAGCGTGTACGGGCATAAAGTAGAAAGGGTTTAATTTTGAGTCACATTGCTGCCAGCCAACCTGAACACTGAATAACATTATTTCTCCAGGAATGTGTTTCCCTTTCATTTGTCTCCGATAAGTGTAAGAGCTCAAAAAGAAATTTTGTTTGAGCAAAGGTAAATTTTTAAGTCCGGTGAGACTACGTTATCACCCTCGGGTCACAAAGTAATGCAAAGAAACTTCTGGCAGCCACTTTTAATGCAGCAGGTAAACAGAAGGGATATACTGGCTTTAGACAACATGATGGAAAACAGTGTTAAATAAAAATAAATAAATAAATTAAATAAGTACGTCTTTGTCCAATATTGGGTTTGTCTAGATTTGGCAGCAGTAACGGCTTCCGTACTTTGAGGTTGACATGCAAATATTCAATGTTGTTTCTTTGAACTGAAGCTGAGGCAGAAACTGTTGTGTTTGCTTTAAAGATGTTTAACCACACCTGAGATTTTTATTTGCATAAAGATCTGTGTTGGGGATTGATCCTCAATCTGGGGATCATTTGGTTAACCTACATTGAGAAACTGCTTCTAGAGTAAAGCGTAACATGCGGTGCTATAAAAAGGAACAGACATACTAAGAACATTTTTGCGTTGCTGAAATCAGGTCTCAACCACCGTCTGGTTGGAAATGCCAAAAAAATTCCAATCTTTGCTAAACAGTGAACAGATCATCTCACACTACCCGATGGCACTGAACTGAATTTGTCTTTGTTTCAAAATATCTGTAAAACCCCGTCACCAACAGTTCTTTAACACACACACACACACACCCACACACACACACGCACGCACACACACCTGTTTAACATTTTTATGCTTCTAACAAAAATAATTAGCGACTGCTCACATTGGGAAGCTTACAAAAATACATTTGAAAGCTGTTCTTTTATCCTGTTATTATTTAGTTATTGGTGTGAATATTTCTCAACTTTCTCTGCTTTTTTAGAATAAGTTTTTAATCAATTTTGTTTGCTGCCATTTGTCTTCTGATTAACTTTTAAACTGACCTTATATTAACGTAGCTGAAATGTTGTTTGCATATATTAAAAGAAGAGGAATAACGGCCGTGTTATTTTTAGCAACATGTTAGCAGCCAGAAGTAAAAAGGGTAGCTGCTGTACGGCAAGTGAAGGTTCTTTTTTTGAATTGCCAGGAAATATTTTCACCCTCTTCTCACACTCTTGTACAATGTCTGACAAAATGCCCAAGGCCTTTTTCTAACCACGCGTTGTCGCCTGGCAAACAGTTTGTGTCGGTTCAACCTTTAGTCAGTTTCCATGCAGACCACAAACTCGACTAACTGCATGAATCTTTAAAGTTCACAGATCTTGCCTTTTGCCTCACCCTCCAGTGTAAGTAGTAATTAAATGTTTTTACACTCTGTGGCAGTTATTAATTATGCACGTGTCTTTATGGATGTGTCAAACCCCACGTCACATTAATCTCCCATCTAAATGTTCATTAATACAATTTTCATTTCATTCATACATGTTAAGGCAGTGTTATACTGCAGGTTAAAAACTCAAAGAATGCATATTTCAGTTACAGCAGTAGTGTTTGCCAGAACACATTGGACATATGTAATTTAATATTATCAGACAAAAAAAAACAACAAAAAAACTAAATTGTCAGACAAGTTGATGGACGCGCTTCTCTTCTAACCTTGCAATTATGTTAAAACAAATCTTGAAAAACACAGAGCTGTACAGTGTGGCAAATATGTCATATCTGAAAAAACTTTATGTGCAACAAATTATTGTGCTGATGTCCCAGGTGTCTGTTGTTTTAAGCGAGTTTTAATTTAGTGAATTATATCCAACATATTTAAAGGCACCAGTGCTTAAGATAGTGTTTATTTCAAAGGCTTCGGTTTAGCAGGGGGTGTATCCAGGACATTTTTAAAGAGGGCTAAATGGGGACTATTTGTTTGTGGAATAAAACTGATTTTGAGATCAACTCGTTTATTCCACTTGTGAAGTGGAATAAACATTATAAAAGTGCATGTCTCATAACATAAATGTCAGAAATTGATATGAACCTAAATACACATGAATAATTCTGATTAATTGAAGCTATTTAGTTAATAAGAAAGTTACTCATCTGGGAGTAATCTGATATGTCTGTCAAAACTTTACAGTACAAAGTGTTTTTCCTCATGCATTTGTCTTTATTTGCATAAAGAAAAGCACTTAACACAGTCTACATTACAATTTACAATAGTAAAAATGGCTGTTGTGTTATGTGCGGCAACCTGATGTATCGCCTGCTCTTTACTCTCTTTACATTAGGAATTTAATATAAAGCTGATAAACTTTGTTACCAGGGATGGTTTTAATATATCCTCTAAATAACAACTGCTGAGAGTGGGTTCAGAGTTATTACCATTTATTTAGTAATTCAGCCTCTGTGAGTACTTCCAAATATGCAAAATTGTCTCCCAGTTGGTTGCTTGATGGAATACTAATAGGCTAATTAAACTTTATTAAAGAGGAGGAGAATCATTTCATCCTAGCACACTAAGACACAGATAATAACCTCACTTCTGCACATTGGCACTTAAACAGATGTGGTCTCAAGCATGGCTTTTTAAAAATACGCCCTATGATCCTGTTGGGTTTTTGCTATGAGCATCGTTTCTTTCTTCAAAACAAATTTTAGTACCTGCTCGTACACAATGCTCGTGCATTATTCAGCTTTTATTTTTGGGAGGCATACATAACAGACTATCTTCTGCTTTATATCAATTTAAACAACTGTTAAACAGTAAACGGAGATAAATAATGAAACATTGGTCAAAGCATGATCAATTAGGAAATTACTATTATGAAATTATCTGGCAACAGAAACAAAACGTACAAACTGCCTGTCCAAAAAAGGTCATGCACTAAATTTAACAAAGCTAATAGGTGAGACCATTCCATTGGATAATCATTGTATGGATAATTATGTTTTATTTCACAACATTGATGTGTTCACCAATTTAATCCTGGTGGACACATCCTGCGGACATGGAAAATATGACATTGTAAGGACGTCTATGGCTCTAAGGAGGCTGCTGTCAGACAAATCATCAAAAAACTGGATGGACAGAGGGGAATCATCATCTTAGAGGAGGTGATATGGTTGGAAAAAAACATTGAATCAAGAGCATAACTCATAGCTAGGTTCAGTCATGAAAGTAAGAGGATTTCCATAGACACAACGAGAAGAGAGGTCAAAGGATTGCACCAAACAATTGTATAACTGTTACGAAAACCACTTATGAGTGACTATAAAGAGTAAAAACTGCTTCAATTTGCAGAGGAGCATAATAATTGGACATAATAAACTGACATAATAAGTGAAGGGCAGGTGACAGAACCATCATGCATGTTATCTACTTTCTAAGTCTTCGAGGCCATGCTGTAATCTGAGATCGAAGTAATGAGTTCTGGCTTGGGTTTTGTAACATTTTTTTCCTTTTTTTTCCAGAGTTCTAGACTCTGTGGGTTACTGAACAGAACAGCTTATTTCCTTTTGGTTTCTTCTCAGTATGGGGAACAATCAGCAGACCCTGATCACAGGACCTCGTGAACTTGTTAGGAACAATTGGGTGCAGAAGCCCCCTAATACTGTGTGGTGATTGTCTTTGACACAAAGTCAAAGAAATAATTTTAAATTGCACTCCAAAATAAACTGCAAGCAAGAGTAGTTGCATCACATGTGAAAACTTGGGGTATTTTTCACAGAAGTCAGGCAGCAGCATTTTGAATAACTTATAATTGCTGGAGTGAGATTTTGCTAAGACCTGTGTAAAGTGTGTTGCAATAATCCAATGGTGATGGAACAGAAAAATGAATAATTATTTCCAGTTCAATATGTCTGACTATGAACCATAGCTTGGCAATATCTCTGATATGATGAAAACAAAAACGAACCAGAGACATGACGTATATCCAAAGTAAAACCAGAATCAACTTATTTGCCAAAGTTGCTAACAAATGATTTTGCCAAGGAACCAAGTGGTTCAAATGTCTCCTTTATTTCTGCTGTGTATTTTTCTGGTTCAGAGTAACATGATGCGTCCAAAGGATAATATTGGTTGGCAGGCTGCCATACTAACATTCTGAATGACCAAGTTATTTCATCAGTGATTTTATTCTTCCCTGACAGAACAGGCATACAGTACTTCAAGGTGACAATGACAGGATTCATCAGGTTTAAATTGCGTAAGATTGGTTAAAGGGTGATCAGACATCCAAGACCATGGATTGACCAAAGTCCAGACATAAATCCCACTGAGAACCTTTTAAGTGTTCTGGAAGACAATTGGCACAGCGGTCCAACTACAATATTCTCTAAAATCTCAGCAAAAAATAAATGCAACTTTGGAAAGACAAACGTGACATTGCAGTAACCTGTAGAAACAATGTCACTTCAAATATGCAGCATAATCAACATTGTAGGTGGTCCAGTGTAATATTAGTGTTTAACTTATTTTTGGACAGAGCATTTAGACATTAAAAAATACAATGCAAAATTGCATTGTACTGATGTTAAGTTCACATATACAATTATTATGTATTTTATATGCAAGCTTTGAACATGACAAAAGGTAAGAATGCCCGCAGAAGTTGGAAGGGATGTGGTCCAAACTCACCGTTCTGTCCAGTCTTCTTGGCAGAGTGGGCTTGAATTCCTTCCTCTCTGATTCTGCCAGGTTCAGCCACTCGCTCTTTATAAAACAGTAAATGCAAGCAATTAGTTAAAGTTGTCCAGGCGTATCTCAATGCAATGTTGCAAACAGTGTCTAAAATAGAAATAAAAAACTAAAACCACTGAGATGTTTGCATCAGATCCATGAACTAAAACAAACATTTGGTGAAATCGCTCTTTAAAGTATAATACCCCTCTGCTGTCCTAGTATGTCTCTCATAAGCCAACAGTTGTTGGATTCAACACTTTTCACTGAAAGCTTTTAACTTATAAAAACATAAACCACTAGTTAAAACGTAAATTTGACTTTTATCAGCTGAAGAGCTGCATGCTGCTAACAAAACACCCTAAAAGAGCCTCCGAAAGAGGCAGAGCTGATGACAGTGATCTCGATAATGACCCACTTTCTCAGATTTTCCAACAGGTTGCATCAGTGACGGTAATATTAGTGAGAAACCCAAAGATAGGTGTCAGGGTAAGTGGCTCAGAATATATCAGTGGCTTAAACAATGGTGAAATGAGCCGTTCCATTTGTAGACTGTACGTTGCTGTGCCTGTGAATAGCTGAAGACATTGCTTGAAAAGAGTTATCCCACATACAAAGCAATTGATATAAAATTCAGAATTTTAAGAAAAGCAAAGAAAAGTATCTAAAAAAATGTTCCACTAGGTTTTCTGGCATGCAACAAATATACATCATTTTGGTGATCCTAGCTAATCCAAATAAATAAATAAAACAAATATGGGAAATTTGGTTAGATATAACTTCAGACAGAGAGAAAAGAAAAAAACAACAACATTTAGGTGTCTTTATCTGCTGCAAGTAAACTTCTGGTTTCAAATTAATGCTAGTGCTGGAAAGAGTTTTATGTTTTACCAGAAGTGTCTTGATTTAGAGATGAATGGAGAATTGAAGGCCATAGAAAAGGAATGCTTCTGCAAAAAGTTACAATTTTCTTTAACCAATCACATCACTTCATAGTATAGATTAGGGTCTCCGAAACATTCCTTAGAGATTTTGGTCTATATTGGCATAATAGCATGATAATACATATTGGTCAGCTGCACATCCAGTACAGAAGTGACAGCTGAAGAAATCATACAGTTATGCCAAACAACATGAAGGAAGGATCACACAAAGCGATGTGATCCTGGGTCTAACACGGGGCAAAAAAAAAGCCATGAACTGCGGTAGGTAATAACTAGAAAATGATAAATTATGTGAACATTAGCCAGCAAACTAAACCAAAAAGTATAAAAACAAAGTAATTGTAAGCAAGAGAATTGAACATGTTACAGAACCCTTAGCCAAGTCTTGAATATCAGATAGAGAGATGATGCACTGTGACAGGGACTAATCCACCATCCTCAGTTACTCAGCATTTCAAAATACTGCATAGGCATTAGCTAGTAGTAGCTGAGTCTTAGGAAAGAAAAAGTCAGTAGGTTATGACATTAAGACCCAAAAATTATTAGCTCCCTGAACTCATCCATCTACTGGTATTTATTAGCAACAATAGGCCTGGCTATGTACTGAATATAAAGAGCAGAAAAAAGTGTGTGTGAAGCAAAAAGTTGATCCAACTTTTGCCAATATGTCCTCCTTTCTTTACCATCCACTCTTTTTTTTTTCTCTCCCTCTCACCAGGCAGAACTTTTTTCTCCTCATTACTGGATGACTCTCTTATCTCTGAGTTACCCTCTCTAGAGGCAATCTCTCTCAAGTGCTCTCTGTGGGCCTTGTGTCTATATATCTTTATATCTCCCTCTGCCTTCCTCCCCTGGGACACTCCTCTGATGCCACTGTCACTTTCTCAGGCCCGCATTTAGCCCACGGGTTCTTGCTAGGATCGCAAAACAACCAACGTGCGCTCGCCTACCTGCGAAGTTTATTTATCCTAATGTGACACGATCGTCGAAGATTACACTGACTATGGAGAAGAAGAGAAGATTCAACACATATAGTTCCTTCATTTTGGAGATCTGTTGTTGTGTGTAAATCCCACAGAAAACAGCTTGTTCAGCACCGTTTACACACTGCAGTTTATTGATTCGACAGTTTATTCTGCCGTGCGCTTGCTTCGGACCCATCTTTGTAAATTGAAGGTGCAGGACACTAACAATTCACTGTGCTCACCGGGGTCCTGGCAGCCAACAGTTACCCTTTCCTGACCCTTTGCTTAGCTGATATTCTTCAGTGAAGCATTCTCTTATTTTCCCATCACTGCTGCATGGATATTTAATGTCTTTCTTGATAACCTTGTATCAGTTTATTAAATAAACTAAATCTTTGATGGGGCAGCATTTTTTTGTCTTTCCTCTCCAGGTATAATTTACAGCCTGTTCTGCAAGGGTGTGCATGCTTGAGTGATTAATTTACTTTTGAATGTCGGATATCACTGAGGCAAGTACGCGTAGGTTTCAGAAGATAATCCTGTTTATGTGCTCAGACTCAACACTATAAGTACTCACCCCTCTGAAAAAGCAAGATAAGGCTGAGCTAAGGGTCACAGATATGGAGTCACTCTTTATGATGCGGCCAACGAGCCATTAAAATCAGAGCAGCAAACAATGTTTTAAAGAACGCCTGGAGAGAGATAGAGAGTTGTGAACCCTCACCACATTACTCCGAAATGAGATATTTATTTGCACACTGTTTCAAGCAAACCTGAGGTGCTCGACGCTTGTTTTGGAGTCCTCTCCGTCTCTTTTCTTATCTTGCTAATTCTCCCAGCTTCTAAAGGGGGAGATCAAACATAGTTTTATGGGATCGTATTAAGGAGGCGGTGACGAAGTCAGGGGAGATTAAAGATGGACCGATGAGAAATGTGAGCAGACAGAAGGCATATCTACTGAGAGAGGAGAGCTTAGTGAGCTGGAGAAAGAGCTGACGACATACATAGAGCGACGACAAACGCTCTGCTGGGAAAACACAATGTCGAGTCTAATCAGGCTGATTGGCAATTTGGAAGCCACAGATTTTCAAGGCTTTGTTTGCTGCTGGTGTGGCCAAACAAGAGCGAGTTGCAACCAAGTTTGATTTCCGCTGCCAAAATGGTTCCCATACCAACCACTTATTCATTGTGTGACCTGTTAAGACAAACGCTGGGGCAAAACAGGGGTCAACATAACTTTTCAGTTCTTGTTTACTCCCCGTCTCCGTCTGTATTGTGCCCATCAGTGTTGTGCCCTTTGCCCGTTTCTTGATGCCAGTTAGTCTCTCCTGTGTCTTCTGGACTGGCTGTGATAATGTGGTCCTTGTAATCCTCACTTTGACTTTCCTCTCTCGATAATGCATTGAAATCACAAGCTCACAATTCTGCAGGGCATGGCCATTTACAAGAAGCCAGACCCAAATAGCTTGAATACAGTTTTAGTCATTGGTCTCGCTGATGGCATAGCTTTTATCTGCTTCCCCCTCTCCGCCTTGCTCGCCCAAAAGCCCTGCTCAGCGCAACTCTCAAAGCATCACTGACAGGAGAGAGCAGAACTAAATTATAAGTACTGAATAAAAAGTTTGACTTTGGAAGAAGGCTAAGCTGACCTGCAGGACATAAGGGATTTTAGTTTTAACTTGATAGATGTTGAAATGTAAATAACAGAAGCCACAGAGGAGAGGAAATTGTTTACATGTTGCAAAGAGTCGCCTGTAGCATAATAAGCAGACATGAGTTTTTCATTAAAAATGAAGAAAAGTTGTTTCTAAATACATCTAATGTATTGCCCAATGTCAAATCTTGGCAATGCAGTACTAAAAGATATGATTGACCATTACAGACATTTATGTAAGTCTTCTTCACTTCCTCATGTAAGCCTCTCAAGGAGGATGCTTATAAAAAAAACGCATGCAATCAAGCCTGAGATTAATTTTACATGCAAAATATTAGCTTCACTGCTTAAAGCTTTACATCTTAATGAATCAAACAGTTTGAGGGAAGGTATTCACGGATCAACTTTGAGTTCTAATACCTATTCGTTATTCGAGGAGAAAAAATAACTGGAAGAAAGGAACTCAACTTTTTAACAATTTTTGTTCAGAAACTATTCTTTTTCATGTATTATTGTTTGTGTCATTTTACTCAAGGAATTGTGTTCTGTACATCAACAATCAGCTAGTAAGCCTATCTTGGGATCAATTGGTATTGGTTCCATCGTCCTCCACTAGGGGGCTTATTCCATAAAGGTCCCGACAGACTTCACACAAAGTGCTGAAATCGATTCTGACTGATGACTGATTCTGACGTTCAGGCTTTTGTATCGGCAGGAGATATGGATACTTTTGAGGAGCATTTATCTGAAGCAATGAGGAATTACGGACATCTGTACCGTTCTTCTCTGACTAACTCCGATAAAAATAAGACTGGTGAATGATTAACTTCTGGACAAAAATTGTAATGTCGCTGTTTACGAAGGAGGCAGTCTGCAGATCTCTGTGAAACCAAAATGAGGACGAAGGGAGGGTAGTGTGTGATGTATACTGAAGAGGGACGGGTGTCCCCCAGGTGGTCTGCACCATTGTATGAAAGGTGTTTGCAAATACAAACCGACCGCAACAATGTTCCTGCACATTGACTGCTGGGCTTTGGCTGAATTATGTTGAGGCCTTTAAACTACTGGATGAGAAAAATAGGCTCCAAAAATTACTGTCTTTATTCTGTTTCCTCAATTTTCAAGAGTCTAACAGTAGCACTTTGTCGCCATAACGGAGAGTACAACAAACTTTGACACTGCCATCTTCAGCTGACATGACCTCAAACTACGGCCTGTACTTCCAGCTCAATAACGCCCATCTCTCTGTGTTCCCCATTGTTTAAGCTTGTGAATATGTAATTTATTATTTTAAAAATTGATGGGTAAAAATAGATTGATTTTATGGTTAAGAGCCAATATGAAATTAACTAAAGAATACCACACAGCCATCTATAAATTATGCTAATCCTTCATGATAGTTGTCTTCTGATCGGGGCTCATTCCTTATTTCTTACTAAATACTCAAGGCAATGGCTAATTTTCAATTGCAGTTTCCTCCTTTTGGAACTTTATGGCCATTTCTTTTTGTCAAATTGGTCTCAGTTAGTTCATTATTTTTTCTGCCCTGTCTTATTCATTTTGAGTCACTCATAACAGGGCAGTGCTTATTTCCTCGTGTTCTTAGATTTCATACAGAAACGCTGGATTTTCTCCTATTCTGTTACATGATTCGTGACAGGCATCCTAAGAGACATTCGCTCTTTTATCCAGGTTAATTAAGAATGTATTATTGAGTAACTTATCTTTATGAGTTTGCCTCGCTGAGGGGAATATCATTGTCGCAAATGAGAATAGACCTAGACGATTGTGCGAGCAGAAAGCTGAATGTAGAGAATTTGATAGCTAATAAGCCAACAAATGGAGCATAAATACCATTATTGGGTAAGCTTGGTACAAGAGTCATATTAGTGTGTCTGTTCTGGGTGCTGCTGCTGAAAAGAGTGGAGGTTTAAGACCTTTGTTTTCTTTGCAGTTTCTCAGTGACAATCTTCTCAAAGGTGCCTTGGCCAAATTTGACACCCCTGTTTTATGAAAGAATATATGTATATGTTTACACTCTATTCAAGCTTATTAGCTGCACTAGTCACAGAGTTCATCATCCTACCAACATGGTTGCTCCAGGACCAAACAGTCCAAGCAGTTGTTGCCATTCTTTTAAAGCAATGCCTCATAATAGTTTTTTATTAACTACTTCCTAATGTCCTGCAGCATGTAGCTACTTGCATTACTTTGTAAATGAAAAAAAAAACAAAAAAAAAACAGAGATTTGGTTTGAGCTTTGTTAGTTTGTAAATACTTTTTACATTTTTCTATCTCAACTATACAAACAGTTAGCCATATTTTGCTAGCATCTCTATTGATGCTAACTTTGACTTCCTACAGAGAGATTATAATACTCGGACACTTTTTTTTTAAATGGGCAAGGAGGCTGTTTACAAACAGTAATATTTACTTTTTGATTATTATTCAATGTTTACTTTTTATGTTTAATCCACAGGTTACTTTGCACTAAGCAAATGCTTCACAGCATTACTCAAAATGAGGCAAACACAAACACAGTTAGAACTAAAATAAGTCAATTCTTCCTTTGATACGTCAATAAATCTACCCATATATGCAAAAATGCAGAGAATAAATTTTTAGTCATGCAATTTATAAAGCCTGGCTTTATAACTTGACCTTGATGACTTTTTAACAATATTATTTCAAATTGACACTGGATAATCACTGGTTAAGATGGACATAGCAAATGCACTTTTATGTAAAAGGAGCAAACAATGCCTGCAAGGCTCAATTTCACAGATGGTTTCAGTCCTCTTAAGATGTTAATGAGCTGTGGTTGATGCATCAGAGGAGTAACTGACAAAATCACCAACATAATCATTAGCTGGATCCCAGATAACGGATGTTTCCTTTTACACCAGCAGAGGAAGTCAAGGTTTCATTTTGTTTTTTGTTTTTTTCATTACATTAGGTTCATTTTAATTTTATTACTGCCTTACAAATAAAACTGTCACTCCAATTACTGTCTGAAAAAAAGTCCGAATAACTAATTTATCAGAGCAGGAATTGATTGCTAGGTATCAGGAAGTTTGTGATGCCGTCAAATCTGTTTATGCAACTGAGGAGAACAAATGAATTGCTTAGTGATTGATCCACTGTACTGCAGTTTCATCATCAACTTTCCTGCAGTTGCTGATTAGTCTCCAAGGGCAACCATGGATTCATTAATCGAACTGAAATCAGCAGCTGCTGATTAATGCCTGCATCCGTGGGGCTGAACGGACTTCAAATCAAAATGTTATTGTCACACTTATCGATACAGTTTCAACACTTCAAATTATAAGAAATGTACAGAATAATATGGTACATTATATTGAAAAAACCTCTTTAAAATGTAACAGTTGTGAAGCAAGAGTACCATCATTCCTGGAAGATGAACTCTTGCTTTTTAATGTTGTATCCTGGCTAAAATAACCCAGCTTAAAAAAAAGAGAGAAAAAAAAAAAGAAAAAATGACGGCCAATTTTTTTTTAAAGTATTCTGACATTACCTACATCACGAATCATTTTACATCCAAAATCCAGATGCATGTAGATTTTAAAAAGCTGGAGTGTGACGCCTACGGTACCACTTGACTAATAATGGAAACTACTGTAAAAGCATGTCACGATACCAGAAAATTCTCCCATAGGGGGAACAGATTGTCTGACTGATGTCTAACTTTTTCAATGTCTAATTGTTTTGCCATCCATTACTCCCAGCTGTGCCGTTTGTGTGGGAAGCAGCAACTGCAGAGAGTCTTTTCAGTTCTGCAGCAGTCACGTCGTAGCAGTGCAGCACAAACAGCACAGCAAATGCAGGACTCATAAGATGATTTTTAGGCCTTATGTTATCATCTATATAATTGGCACAGAGTTATGCATGGACAGACTCATTAGATGGATGCACAGATGTCTCCGTCTCATGTCACTACATCCTGACAAATTGTCACAGTTGTTCATGTGCATGTGGAATATTGTATGCATTGGGCTGAGAAGTTGTCTGTTACAGAACTTTCAAACATAATTTCAATCTCTGGAACTCATTAGAGTATTTAAAATGATAGATTAAACTATCTAAAAAGAAATTTCTCAAAGTAAATCTTTACAGTCACCCCCAACTGTTAAATGAAGACTAATGTTTATTGCTCATTGGGTTTTTGTTGAACAAAACTGTCTTGTGATCTGGCTGATATAATATGACTGAATTCTCTGAAATAATTATTAGGATCTCAGAGTGCTGCAGTATTTATTTATTTATTTTTTTAATCTGCAGTAGGTGAAGAAGCAGGGCAGAAAGTACAAGCACTGAAAAGTATTAGAAGTTTTTGGTGCTCAGTTGGACATGAGAAGAAAAAATGTTGCTTGAACAAATTTGAATCAGACATGATGCAAAGTAAATATAGTCAGTACTTTGGGTTGTCAATGGTTTGGCGTTATGCAGCTGAGAGACTGTTCTTTTGTTTTATTGGCACTAAAATAATATTTCAAATAGTTTATTCTATTTGAATGTGATTTTTTTTTTTTTTTGAAAAATTTCAAACAGTGCCTGTAGTAAAAGCACATCTCGTAATTTAATGAAATTATTGTCAGCCTTGTAGATGGGTGCTGTCTTTAGCCATTCCCCGTTTTTTGCACCCACTTTGTCAGAGCCGTCTTCTGCACATCATTTCACGACGACCGCTAAACATCAGCTTGTACATTTTGTACCAACTTTGACAACCAACAACTCAAAGTCATTTTCTACTTTCTACTTATAAATACTGTAGGAAAAAGTGCCTACGTGCCTCCAATAAATATTGTTTACACACAAAAATCTTATTTCTAAAAATAAAACAATTAAATAAAAAAGGAGATTTGGGTTGATTATTTCCATAAGTAATATCATTAACTAAAATTTGACATGAGTAGAGTAGTAAATGATGTGGAACTGTTTAAGTTGAAGCATCATTTGTTTATGACTATAATTTAGGAAGGTGATGCGACAAAATGGCGTGAAGATGTGAATTACCCAAAACCTTTACAGTGACAGCAGTTCAATGTTTCCTACATTAATAAATCAATAAATAAAAACAAAAGAAATTATGCCAAAAAACGTATCCTAAAGAAAACGTTGGAAAACTTTAAACATCTAGAACAATGCCTATACAATATTAATGTAATGAATATATAGATATATATATAAAAAAACATCACATGACCTCATTAGTGTAACAGATTCTATGTAAAAAAAAAAAGAAAAACTAAAATACACAAAACTAGAGCGACATCCAAATGGTTTTATGTCATTTGTTTCACCCAAAGCAGTGAATGTCACATTTGCTCTCGCAGTTGGCAGGAAAACTTAACAATTTCCCAATTTTTATTTTTCTTTAAAAAGACAAAAACATTATATTTAAAGTTTTTCTGATGGTATTTTATTCAAATGTCTTTTTGTTGTTATCTAAGAATTTGAGGGACTTTCTCCTTTTTGTTATCATTTAATACGTCTTATTTTCCACCTGCTCTCTTCATTATTAAATAAACTTTATTCACATTTCCCTGCACATATTTACCATCCGTCCTCTCCTGCTGTGCTTTGCATTTTAGTTTTAATTTTTGTCGCAGTATTTTGATATTACCAAGGGGCCGCTAAACCTAAACCACGACACTTTGCACATGTGCATTTTTACTCTTGTGGCTACTAATGTGGATTGAAGTTGTACATTTTCCGAATTTAAAAACAGGACAGTTCTGTCAGCTGGCACTGAGGCTTGAATTAAATGAGAATGTAGCATTGTTTTAATCAAGGTGATCATACTTGTTTAATTCTTTTGTCAGACTGATATCACTACAATAATAGTGAATTTAGTGTCATGCCTGTGCCAGATTTGTGTATCTGTAGATAAAACCTAAATAAAACTGGCTATGTTTTGTCTTTGCCTTAATGAAAAGCAAAACACAGTCACAAATATCTGAATCTTTTAGCATCTAAATCTGACTTCACACCTCAATGACTTTGGCACAAAGGCTTTTTTTCTGTTTCCTCATGTGTGTTTAGACCCCAGTTAGGAGGGTGCGCGTTACCTTTTCCTTTCAGTCATCTCTAAGAGCAACACCGGATTTTGACGCACCGAGGCGAGGCTGTTCTCATTAGTCTCAGTATCCGCGAGGAGCTGGCCCAGATAAACCTGCTCAGCAAGTCTTTCCCTGAAGAGTTGCAGTTACTGTGCTAGATATGCAAAAGCAAGCCAGCAAAGAACAGAGCGAGCTCAGTGGTGGGAGGTTTTAAAGTCTGGAATGCTGTTCAGAGAGCTGCAGTTCAATTAAAGCCTCCACAAACCACCAAACTGCGAGTGTGAAGATGAGATTGAGAGTTAGGGTGTGAGGGTGAGGGAGTTGATTTTTGTAATCACTGAGTTTAGTTGAGAGTTACTGTGGATTCCAAGAACAGTACACACTTGAGAGCTCGGTATTTATTCTATAGTCCAACACGATAAGCACAACACACACACAAAACGTTGTGCTTCCATCAACCAAGAATCCGCTAATCCTTAACCCTTGTGTTTACAAATGGGGTCCAACTGACCCCACACCTGTAAAACTTGTATCATTTGCCTCAGTCCTCGCACGCACAAGGGTTAGTATTCAACCAATATTTCTTATTTATATAAACTGCTAAAATTTGTTTACTCGAAGTCATCATGAGCGCATATGTCACTAATTCAGGGCTTTTAATTAATTATTTGTACTAGAATGGTGGTAGGAGTTCACCTCGTTGCCGATTTGATCCCTGCTCCACCAGTCTGTCGCTGTGTCCTTGGGCAAGACACTTCACCTGCTTTGCCTGCTGGTGGTGGTCAGAGCTTCGGTCAGACTGCCCCAGGGCAGCTGTGGCTACTATCCAGTAGCTTACCACCATCAGCATATGAATGTATGAATAAATGGGTGAATGACTAAATATGTTCTTAGGTTTTAAAACCTTACTTGGTCTCCTCCATATATACTTCTTGCCTCTGAGGACAAATGGGTCAATATTTGTTCTGACTGTAATATCCAGTTGATACTTGACATAGAACCAGTAACTAGCTTCTTTTTTTTTTTTGACATTGTTCATGTTGGTATCTGCAAATTTCAGCCAAGCCTAAAGATGAAAATTTTGTAATTTTTTATTTTTTACTTTTTTTCTGGTCCAATTTCATTGTGGACAAGAAGTTGTACATCCCATTTTAAAAAATTGTGGAAAGTTAAAGTAAGCTTGAGCCTCAGTGGATCCAAAGGTATATAACAAATGTCATTTCATCTCAGTGTGACAGGCTAGATCAAGTGACAGGTTGGCCTGGACCAGCCCAGACTGGTCTTGAACCCAAGATGTTCTTACTAGGGGAAACAGTGATAATACAGTACCATTTTCTGATTTACTGTATTACTTTAAGTGTTTTAATTGTAATCATGGTCTGATTTATTTCTTATTTTTATTTGTTAACTTTTAGCAGGCAGAGTAAATTGCACATAAAGATTAACTTACCTTGGTCCAGAGACTTGGCCGGAGCCCAGCTTTTGAAGTAATCATCCTAAATGAAAACACAAGAAACTAAGCTATAAAAATATCTTCAAGAATAAAGAATGTTACTGCACAAAACCCAATAGAAACAAGCATAACACATAAGTGATTTAGTTGTTCTTTGAGAACAGAACTTCAGTTTAATTTCTATCATTATTGCATTAGTGCACATGTAAAGACTCCGAATCAAACCTACAACGTGAAAAAGAATCAGTAACTAGCTTTTTTTTTTTTTAAATTAACTGCAAGTGAAAACAGATTGTAAGTGCCATTAGTGATACTGTTTGAGGAATTAGTTTAAGTAGACAACCTGCTGGTGACACAGGTGTACACTTTAACGTCTTGCAGTCCAAACAGATTACAAAGCTTTTTAAATAGCTTTGAAATGTTATTAAAAAGTACCCCTTTTTAAGTGTAATGTTTTTAGACTTGGTTTTAAAAGTCTCTTTTTTTTCATGGTCTCCAGTGACCTAGGGCTAATAAGGTCAACCCTTCTGATAAAAAAGTTCACAAAGTGTTTTTTTTTTTTTTTTTTTTAAAATGAGGGTGAGTGCACAGACATACTCCTAGACTTGAAGTGGTGTCTGAAGTTCAAGTATTTCCCAGAGCGAACCATATGTTTATCAGCGGGAAGTCAGCCAGTGTCAGTGACACGATGTGATGGAGGCAGAGGAGCCTGCTGGGTCTCAAAGTGGGATCTCTATCTCCTTCATTATTGAATAAGAGAGATGGCGGTGGAAGGTGAGTAGGGGGTTGGTGTGATGAGATGGATGACTGAATCCAAAAGCCCAAAGACTGAAATAACAAAAAATCCTGATAAAAGCTGAAATAGAGCAAATGCTTTGTTTATAAATGACAACTCTAAACACTCAACAAAAAGGTTTCAGACAGAAAATGTAAAATGCAATGAGCTCCATAGCTGGGTCTTAACCAATATTTCTTGCTGTAAAAGTATGCAGAACAAGTCAAGATCCCTGTGAGAATATTTAGATGCTTCTATATGTAATTTTTTTAATGCAAAATATTTTAAATGCAACCAACATTTAAAAAACTGCTTCTACATAATCATCAAAAAGGAAGAGCTCACCTAGGATATTATGGCTACACAGTCTGGGTCAGCTATGGCATGCACGCTAAGAGGATTAGCCAAATTTGCTAAACTCCTCAGCTAATTCCCGATAGACTAAACAGTTTGGCTGAACTTCAGCTGCCCTTTACCACCTACAGTGGACTGTAAGTGAAGTAGCCTTGTGAACGTTTTCCAAGGCTTTGAACTTTGTCACGTTGCCATCTTACAATTTAAAAACTCTGTGTGTTGGTGGGACTTTATGCGCAGTGTATTGAGCCCATCTGAGTGAATCCTACCACTTTTTGGAGCATTTACATCTGCAAGTATTTATTGGGTGCATTTCTACAGTTCACTTTGCATCTCATCCTATCAAATGAAGATTCCAACACATGTCTGCTGGGTTTCCTACATGGTTTGTCAGCTACTATATTTTATAATTGACTTCTCAAGGTTGTCTTTAAACAAAGGCTTTCTTCTAGAGATTCTTCCTAAAGGCCATATTTGTGGAGGGAACAACTGATAGTTTTTCTGTTCACAGATTTTTCTATGAGCTGCTTTCGACCTTTTTGCTGCTTCTCTGATGAACAGTCTCCTGGTCTGGTTAACAGACATGCCTTGATAGGTTTGGCGTTCTGACAAACCCTTTTCGTTCTGTGTTCTCTGCAAAATGTTCAACGATTTGCATAAAGTTTTACCCTTCCAAAAACTTAAAACTGTGTCCTCAGGCTTCATTATGCTGTCTGTTCCCTGATGTTCTCTCCCAAACTTCTTGGGAAAGCACAAAACAGTCTTAAACACTTATACTCAGAATAACTTTGGAAATATGTGAACTATCTAACTGGGTGAATTCTGCTGGATTGGATTTCATTCGGGGGTCTGAATGTAAATGCATGTCAAATTTTCAGATTTTTAATTGTAAAACGAAAAAGAAAATAAAACAAGTACCTTTCTCTTTTCTTTTCATTTTGTGTAACTTTTTGCTCCTCATCACATTAAATCTCAAAACAAAATCTTGAGTTGAGAAACTGCCTGCTAATACTTTAAACGGTAGAAAGAATTAAATCTATAAAACCAGTAAAGCAAGAGTTTAATATGCTTAGCAGTGCCAAGCTACTTCATATCAGGCATTAAATTTGATTTTAAGATATCAACTCTGTCTTGTATTTTAATCAGTAACTTTTCTCCAGCTCTTTGACTTTAGGCACGTGTCAGAAATTACTAAGTAAAACAAAAACAGCATTAAATTAAACAAAGACAATACTCACCTCTGCTTCCTTTAAATAATTGAAGAAGGCAGAGAAGAATAGAAGGAGAAGAGAAAAGAAAGAAAGGTTAGCAATTATGGTCCAGTACGGTATGCATCGGATCTATTACAAGCCTGTGTTACTCATTCTGAATGCCAAGCTTAACCCCAAAGATCCATTTAATGCGAGTTTGATTCAGAAGGTGGTAAAATACCAGAGGACTCACACATTCACCCTCTTACACTGCCAGCCTTACGAGGCGGCCTTATTTGATGTGGCATGTAATTTAAGACACAATCGGGGCAAATTGTGCGGGTAGAGCAGCGGCACAGCATAAAACATGAAAAAGGAGGAAAAAGAGGAAGGAGACGAATCAGACTGGTTTGAGAATTAAGGCAGGAGTTTAAATGATATGTAATTGTGTTGTCTTTTTGATGCAAGATAAAAAGACAAACATCTATTCATCTTCATATCTACGCATGCAACTATCCACCTCACATAAATGTACATGGAAATATATATTTTTGCTTAAATGATAGCAAAATAAGGGAACATAACAAAAAAATAAATACATTTTGCACTACCAAAGTCACAACTTAATGCCTTTAGTGTCTTCTAGCAATAGAACTGAGCTGCATGCTGATATATATAATGCACATGCACTTTGTCTGAATTGGACTGAATGTCAGCATCTAGACATGTGCAACTTTTTTTCCCCCACAGCTGGGAAAGCAAAACACTCTGGAAGAGCTTAAACCACGCTGTTGCATCAGGGAAAACTTCTGAATAATGTCATAATGCACTGATCCGATGAGGTCAGACATGACTGTTGACAGTAGTGTTACGCTACCGTGAGCACCACACAGGTATAAGGTTTAAATTCCAGATGCAGCTCAACATACCTTACCCGTCTTCAAAAGTCAGGCGTGTCTGACATTAAACTTTGATTTTATGCCCTGCACCAGAGCTGGCCCAAGGCAACGAGAAATTCAAGTACATCTCGGTGAATTGTTCCGTTGACGCTGGTTTGTCAGATTAAAAGCATCTTTCAAACATAACCTTTAAGTATTAAACATGCTTTCCATTAAATCCACAACCCTGTATAATTTTCTTTTCTTTTTAGTAGTCTTATGTAATATTATAATCTTAAATGTCATGTTTTCATTGTTAGAAAACTATCTGTTAAAAAAAGACTTTTCAAATGTATTTTTTAAAATATAATTACTGTTATGTAATTTGTCATTGCACCTAAATCTATACAGTCTTAAGTTTTAAACTTGCTAGTTTGACCATGACTGGTGCTTGTGTCTGGTCTGAGGTCACATTTTATGCACCATCTAGCTATAAATTAATCAATAAATAAATAACTGCCCCCTCTTTCCCAACTCTACACTGAAATATTCAGATATGATGGTCAGACCAAATGAATAAGTGGAAATAATAAGTGGAAATAACCTGATTTCCACTAGATTATTGTCTTATCTTGTGAGCAAGTGTGTTTGTTGTTCTTCTGATGCACAGTGATTAAATCTCACTTTAGATGAATGTTGTCATGTAGCTTGCCATGTAAAACCTAAATCTGACCAGCAAAAAGCCTTGAATTTGTTTGCATTGAATTAAATGAGACTGTTAGTTTCAATGCCCATAAGACCTACCAGTATCATTAAATCTGGTGCTGTGTTTGCCCAACATGGCGATGTCAAATTCCTGTGTGCTAGCTGGAGCTGTAAAGCTTACATATGGTTCCTCATACATTAATGATGTGCTTAACTGTGTGTCAAGGGTATATTTGAGTTGGCATGGCTGTGGAATAGCAAACCAAAGTGTAGACATCCAGTCAGGAAATGGAGTGGCTCAGCTTGCCATTTAAAATGGCACTGAACTGAAAGTGAAGAAAATGTGGTCAGGGAAAAGAAGAGTTAAAAGCATATGTTTCACAAAACCCTATAACCTCCTAAAACCATGCCAGTATGCAACAAAACACACCATTTTTCCTTATTGTGTTATTGTGAAAGATGTACAATTTTTTTTTTTAAATTTTTATCTTTAGCTTTGACATTTGTTAGTAAAAATAAGAACTTCCATATGCATAAGCATATTTGACCGTCCAGTTATTGATTTCTTGACTTGTTAGGAGCGTGATCTTCCCTCTGTTTTCCACATTTGATTGTAAAGAAATAGGTTTGAAATTATGTCGTATGTGGTTTTGATTGTTGGCTATAAGAAATAGGTTAAGACTAGTGCATTTTGAATAATTTGCCCTTCAAACGGTTGCAGTTGTTTTTGTAAAAATATATTTAAAATATTGTAAAAAAAAAAAAAAGATTGATTATTAGATTGTTTTTATATTTGACTAATAGAAATGAACTTAAAACAAAAGTGTCCAACTCTGGACTGCAAAAACCAGGATCTGTGCTCTTAAAAAATGTTGTGTAAAAGGACAAAATGTGTGAAAGAGTGGGTTTGTTTGGTAAAAGCATGTTTCCCTGAAGGGCCCCTAAGGCTAGTGTGCAGTACTTCAAATTCCTCTGGGTCTTGTGGACTAAGGGAAAAGCTTAACTGTCTATTTACCTCAGTTTCTATTCTGTTAACTGTACAACAGTGTTGTACATACTGCTACTCATGCTCAGGGTAATTTCCATGCAAATAAAATTTAATAGAGAGAGCTAGATACTAATATAAATGTACATATTTCCTTTCCTATTAAAATTGTCTTTGTTTTTGCTAATCTATGCTTTTTTTTTTCTTATTCACAGGCTGGTGAGTCGCAGGATTTTCAGAACACGGGTAGAAAACTCTGCCTCAATGACATGTCTGACTCATATTCAATAGAACGAACACTTGTTCATTCATCAACCATCTAGACAGTCTGCAATTTGCGGTACCAGTTGCTATGTTAATTCTGACCTGGAGCCATTACAGTGTTGCATTCACCTGCAGCGTCTAACCAAAGACCTTGTACTGTATACAAGCTACTGTTACTTGGGGATCACAGGGTTGCTGGTGACCCAATTACTATTCAGCTTAAGTAACAGGAATGACCTTTCCTCACAAAAGTCTCCCATTAATATTTGAATGTGCACATCTCTGAAGCATTAATACCCTGCTTAGCTCACTGCAACACTGTCCCAATGTCATTCAAACCTTTAAAAGAGATTACGAGGAGATAAAACTGTGCCTTTATTATTATATAATCTTTGATAGAGGTGGAGCTGCTGCGTTCAGCAGCAAATGTCGAACTGATCAAAGCGCATTGGTTCAAAGCTAGGAATGCTCCGCTGGAGCAAAATACGTGAATGACTCGACAAATTATTTTATGCATTTAATTGAAAATCATCTAAAATGGCTTGAATCTGTCAGTGTAAATGGGATTCATTATTTGTAAAACTGCACACAAGTTGATTCCACTGTGCCTCGTTTTAATTGGTGCTCAATGCAAGTTTGCTTTGCAGCAGTTCTGAGTTGGCAAGGAAGCATTTTTATCAGGTGGTTTTGCTTTTTAGCAACTAGAGGATTTAGATTAAACTAGATTGCAAGGTTCAATAAATGAAAGGAAAAGAAGGAAAAAGCAGATAATAAGGAAATGGAGGTACTACATGATAAACCCCATTCCTGGTGTTAGACTTGCTGTTAAAGCTTTACTATATTGTGGGTTTTGTTTTTTTTTTTTGTTTTTTGCATGGTTTGCGATATTAATGGATTTTCCTGTGTTGTGTTTGTGAACAAGAAACTCTAAAGCAACAGTTTGAATCCAAGAAACCCTGGAGGCTTTGGTTCACTTCTATGTTTACGATATATATAAGTACATTTCCAGCTAAAGCATGGATTTCACTAAACTCCTGGCGATGTTCTATGACGGGGGTCTTCAAAACCAGGCCTCGGAGGCAGGTGTCCTGCAACCTTCAGGTGTGTCTCTGCTTCATCACTTGAGTCAAATAACAAACTGACTATCAGGATTCTGGAGGACTTAACTGCACACTGAGGATGATATAATTCAGTTCATGTTCCGAGATGTGGCCGTTGTCATGCTCGCTCATTCATTAAACATCATCTGGAAGAAGATACGAGCCTCTCATATCAGCCCTACTGTGTTCAGACAAAGTAATGAAGAAGCAAAGAAGAGCTGATTTCTCAAATAAGTGAAACCGGGTCCGAGTGGCTGAAACCCACGGTAAGAATAACAACAATAAGAATAGGAATGCATCAGTAAGGAAGTGAGTCCACATCAGCAGAGCATTCATAATCTGATTCATTACTTCTGGCTCAAACTATTTATTGCACTACATTAATAGCATACCAGACTCGATTAAATCAGGCATGCACATTTCTGTGGAGCTTGTCAGTGGTAAGTGGTACATATTAAGTAGAAGTGTGTAAACAGGAAACGGAATATATTGAATGGGATCTGAATTATGTAAGCCTATTCATTTTCCCTCAAAATATATATGTGTGTTTTGTGCACGGGAATCATTAACACATTATAAAGTAATAACTGTATGTTATATCCCCTCTAATCCCTATTAAACTGATCTTTCTTTGCCAATATTGTTGCACTCTTTGATTTCGCTTACAACAAATCATCTGCTACAATGCCCTCTGGTTTTACTATGAAATGATGTCATGACTTCTTGTCACTGCATTACAAACTTTGAGGTTTACAGATGTTAAAGGACGTAACTGCGGAAAAGGAGGGTGGTCAGTGTAAACTGGCTGTTATAGCTGCACTATGTTTTGGTTTTCAAAACATAGTGCAGAGTAAAACATATTTCATTTCTATAAAAACTGTGTGCATGTGGTCATCAAGCATGCTGGGTCAGTCTTTCTTCCTCTGTTTTAATTTGATAGTTATAACATCTACTATGATAAAAGACCCGTAAGGAAGTTTGTGACAGGAAAATGGAGTGAAGGAACATCGATCCATAGGGGAACTAAAGCGGAACTGGCTTCAATCCAAACAGCTTCTCTCAGCAAAAAATAGCATTCATTGTGTGTGTGGGTGCATGTGTGTGTGTGTGTGTGTGTGTGTGTGTGCTCACAAGTGGGTAATTGTGAGCTTGTGCAAATACTGACATTAACATTACAAAAGGCATATCCAAGCCTGCAGTGCTGACCGTAGATGTCATAATAAGGGGATGAGGATGCAAATCTGGCCTCTCTGAGGAAACTAAACAGCATTAAAATTTTACTGTGTACTTTACACATTTTATTCATGACTCTGGAAGATCGCCGAGTTCCTTTCCTTCCTCACCCCCCGCCCCCCATAGTCTCTTAAACTACCCCTCTCCATCTATGTCTTCCCTTTCTCTCCTCTCGAACAATCTTTATGCTTCTCCTTAGGCTACATCGTCTGATCTGATCAGCAGCTGCTGAAGCTGATATATGAGCTTTGTGAGCGGGACATACAGTGGAGGAGAGAGTGGCTTCCAGAAATACACTGCATCAGATTACTGTACTGTTAGGCATCAGAAGAAGTGAAGCATGCTAAACAGAAATGTGTGAAGGCTTGCCTCACCTATTTCGCCGTCTTGGTTTGGCTTTGATATCGACGTTTGGTTTGGAGGTTTAAACTTCCCCCTGTTGGTTTCGTTGTGTAATTGTTTGGACAGCTCAGTGGCAGCACAAGTGGCTTACACATAATTCTTGAGATATCTAAAGAATTTAATTTTGACTAGTTCGAGATATGTTCGAGATATCTTAAATTGTAATTACTTATATGTAACGCTTCAAACGACAAATCCGGTGATGTCATTTGAGATATCCGGAAAGGAAGTTTGACTCATCAAAAATATAATTGAAGATATCTTGAATTATTATTCTTACTAAAGAATGCAAAGCTCGGATATCTCAAATTACCATTCCGGAGAGTCAAAATGTAGTCGGCTCTAGTCTAGTCGTTTTTTTAGACATTTAGAAAGTAATTACGGATAGTCAGACGGAACAGATTTTATCTTAAAAAGGCCTGTCATAAACGTAGCGGAGTGAAACGCTCTGCGATCTGGAGGTGTGAAGAGTCTCGTTTACAGAACACCAAAACGAGTTGCTCCGAGATGGACCTCATGACAGGGACAAGAGACTGGCAAAAAAGAAGAATTCAAACCAAAGCGTTCCAGTTTCACATTATACTGACAGGAATTGAATGATTTAAATGTGAAAACAAAAGATTTAAAAATGTACACTTTAGAACACCATCTTTTTATGCTTAATCCATAGTTACGCATTTTACTGAGCACAATTGTCTATATTTTGACAATAGTGTTTAAATGTAAGGTATTTTACATTTTATTTAGGTCTACACAGAAGAAGTTACAGGCAAAAAGTTGATCCATTTGTAATTTATTTTCTAGGTCTTCATATTTTGTATTTCACAGATGAAAAGGATGTAACATAGGATAACTAAGGACTTTCAAAACAACAAAAAAGAGGAATAAAAAACAGAAATCAGGAAGAGGAGTCTGTTAATACTGTTATTTGTTCTGTAAGTTATGTAAGGATCTGGCAAATCAATGACAACAAGAACAGTCCACAGTCAAGCAAGCATCGCTAAACAGAATCTAACAAATAATTTTCTTTCTGCTTACTTCTCCACTCTTCTCCCAATGGCTCCATTTTTAAAAACCCCTTCATTCATCATTTTCTCCCCCTTCTCTCCATCGAACATGTCCAGAAACCCAAAATGTGGCTCAAAGCCAACATCATAAAATGTGCTTCCTCTTCAATCTGTCTTTTTTTTTTTTTTTTTTTTTTTCAAGTTAATGAGAGGGAAAATCTTCACTGGACAGTCTGTTAATCAAAATATTGTGCCATCTTTCACATCGTTTTCTCTTTCCAATAGGTTCCCCAAATGGTTTTCTCTCATTTATTTCCTGTCCAATTTCCCGTCAGGATATTGAACACAAAATCAAGAAATTAGAAAGACGAAAAGTACTCAGAACAGAGAAGAGAGGGAAAAACCAAAGCTTTTGAAGAAACAAAAGAAGGAGAAAATTCAAAGCCTCCCGTGAAATTGTGAGAAACAAAAATCTATTTGAGTACTTTGGAAATCAGCAGCTTTCAGCTGCTAATAACAGAACAAACCAAGTGACAAAGAGACTGAGCAGAAATGACAGGAGCAATTAGTGCAGAGAGGAAAAAGAGTCCAGATAGTAAAATGACAGTTGTATTTCTATTCACATGTCAAGTGATTTTGTTGCTTCAGGAATTATGCAAGCCATGAAACAGAAATGATTGGGAAAATGAATAATCAACAGTGCTCTACATGAGTTTGGAGTTGTACAAGCTGGTTTATGAGAAAAACAAAGAGAAACAGAGAAAGGAGGACTTTAATCTGCCCCTTTTTTTGAGTGCTTAGACAAAATTACACCTTTTTGGACTTGCATGTAGAAAAAAATATGCTCTAAAACCTGTCATACTGAGTTGCAAAACGCTTTTTTTTTTTTTTTACGCGTCCTCAAAATGTAAAAGTGCTTTTAGATGCATTCAAGGGCTCTTTTTAAGGGCAGGCATGGACGTCTGCCATTAGAGAAAAGCGACACGCAGTGACAAGTAGTCCTTACGTTTGTTAGATCTTTCTCACTCTGGACTTGACATTTCACAGCAAATGAAAAACAAGAACATTTAATTACATCACAACTGTCGATGACCTCGTTCCACTGACCGGTGCATGCTGGCTCATTGTCTTGGCTTACAGGGACAACTTAATCGTCCATGTGACAAGAGCTTTGATTGGGTAACAAGGGCACGTTTAGCCCTCACATTTAATCAGATCTGTGTAGCAACTTTCTGACAGAGAGGTAAAGTGAAAATTAGAATAGAAATTTCACATTATTTTTTTATATTTTATTATTATTATTATTATTATTATTATTATTATTATTTCTAATTAGATATTCAAATGCATAGAAGTTAATTTTTCCTTCCACTCTGACAACAACCCTGAACGTCCAGCCAGAATGACAGCTGCATGGATCGGATCAAGACATATTTCTTTGTTAGAACGGTCATGTGGCTCAGCTGTGAAGCAGACACTCCAGGCTGAAACTGCAGTCCTCGAAGCAGCCGTCCTAAGTTCGATTTCCATGCCTGGACCAATTACTGCATGTCTTCCCTATCTCTCTTTGCCCTAATGCCTGCTCAACTGCTAATGAATAAAGGCCACTAGTGCCAAAAAAGACCTTTAAAAACAAAGAACAGTTCTGTCAGTGCAGACTTGAAAAGAAAATTACCATTCACAGATGCTTGTCATTCAGTTTGATGGAGTTTCAGCTGTTTTGCATAGCAGAATCGGCAAAAGTTTCAGTCTCTAGATGTAAAAATCCAGCTTAGAAAAAAAATCCAGCTGTAACTGCTGATAAAAGGACGTCTGCAATGTATTTTCTTAAAGGAAGTTGAATAAAATACTTTGATCAAATCAAATAATTTTAAGGTTTGTACTTGGATGAAATGTATAATGTATCCTTTTCCCTGCATGTCACCACTATTCATTGATCATTCACAAAAAATACCAATAAAATACTTCAAAGTCTTTGAGACAGAATGTACAAAAGTTCAAGTGGTACATTTTTTTTTTTCAAAACACCCAATGACAGACGAACATGACAGCTATATGTTATCATGCATGTATTTCTATCCTGTTTCCATGTGTGTAATGTTACATTTCAAACTTTATCACAACCTAAAGGTATGATGGATATGTCAAACCTACTTGGTTCTACTTTGGAAAAAACTGCAAGACAAAGAGAAAACAATTTGCACATTTTCTACTTGTTTCTCGATGGAAACATATTTACTTGCAGCCTCTCATCACGCTAAGTGTAGACTTAATTTTTCTTGCTAGTTGTAATAACATTGCTTCCTGTGTAATGATGCAACCGACAAAGGAAGCTATGACTTAATAGTCCTAACATGAAAGAAATAAAGACTTAATGACGTTAAACTAATCCAGCAGACTCCTGCCTTCATCAGTCATCTTTCGCTTCATGTTGCCTAATGTTCTCCATCGTCATTTCAATTTTCCACAGACAGTCGCCATAATTTCTTAATTTGCACTCGCCATTTTACTCTTTGGCTGTGTGAAGTAGCAATGAGCATTTCAGAATTGTGTCTATGCTAGATGCCAGTCAGAAGGTTCCCAGCAACTAAACTTCCCTATGAAATGTTTTAATTGCTCACAGCAGGGCCTGATCAAGAGCAAAGTAACAGAAGCAGTTTAAATGCTAAATAAATGTGACTCACAGTTACACCAGACTAAATGCAGACCAACAGCAGTGAGAAAGTAAAAACGGAACAACAAACTTGACTTTTTTGAGGCCGAACAGTTTGGGAAACATTATATAGAGCTAAAAATGAAGGTGAAATATCTCCTAGACTTAGAGGACTAGGAATAGAAAGTTTTAACAACCACTGTATAGTAGATTTATAACCTATTTATACAAAAAAAACAAACAAAAAAAAAAAACAGCTTTGGTAGGTTAAAATGTAAGAGCAAATGTGAATTTGAGTATTGCTCAGTCAGCAGTATTTAGGTTTACTTTCTAACCAAAACATTTCTCTGATTATTTAAACTGAGATTGCTGTAACTGCAGATCAACTGACTCACAAAAAAGTAAGCAGTTTTAATATTTGCAAGTCAGGAAAAACAGTCATTGTCTGGGAATTACAGAACTACAGTGGAATCCAAGCAGATAGCCTGTCTAATTAACCAGCTAATGGCAGTCTGTTATATTTATGTGCTCTATAAAGGGCAGAACTGCCAAAAGGAAGTGGTGAACTGTCAGGCCTTTTAAAGTATTCAGAGAAGGCTCTTAGTTCTCAAAAAGGATTTAAAAAAAAAAAACAGAATAGGTCACATTTTAAAAGTACAGCTCGTCTACTTGGGGAAAATGTAGCATCTTGGTCTAAAATCCTTCTGGTGTCAGATGCTTCAGGTTGCTGGGAATGACATCAGAAAGATACAAAAGATACAAGATGCAAGTTTATTTCATTCCTAAGTAATGCACACATACCCACTTTATAGAGAATGAACTATTCTATGATGGTTAAGGTCAGGAGTTAAAGTACAATGTTAGGTGTTTGGAATAACGCACAAAAAATATGTTAAAATGCTAAAAAAGGCAACAGAGATGCAAAGCAGATTATTAAACTTCCTCAACATATTACTCATTTTCCTTGATCCTGCCAAAATACCAGCCTACACATGTGTTAAGATCTCAGTTCTCAGCGTCGTAAGACTACGTTTTAAAGACATTTCGATACGTATTTTCCTGTTAGCCTCAGCTGTTTGCCAAGAATTGTGTGCATCCCCCATTATTGACACAGTAAACAGACAAACATCGGACTTACTGAACTAGTGAAGGAGTCAGAACGTGACAAGGGTAAAGGGGGAAAAGGTGAGCCCACATGTCAGCCTCACA
>NW_006799965.1:120248-171919 GCF_000485575.1 Poecilia formosa | reverse complement strand
AACGTGACAAGGGTAAAGGGGGAAAAGGTGAGCCCACATGTCAGCCTCATAGAGACAGAAAAAGTGTGACGGATGAAATCAAGGGACGCGAAAGCAAACCGACAAGGAAAAAAAAAAAAAAAACTGCTTTGATTCTGACATCCTCGCCACGCACCTCGCTCGTGTTAGAAACAGTTTGCTGTCAGAGCTGCATTTCTTAACTACGTAAGCCTTTCAGCAGCTCCCGAGCGTATTGAGATCAGCGTAGATTTAACACATTCAGAGATAACAGAACGGAGCAGTCAGTGTAATAAATACCAGATAAGACAACATGTCACTAGCTTAGCCTGACAAAGATACAGGTCTGCTTCCCCGCAGGCGTTTGTTTTTTGTCTGCGGCGCTTGACCGCATGTCACTTAGTGTGTGTCCTTGATTTTCTTATCAGTGCAGAGGGCTTCACCCATTGTGTGTTCAGCCACAAGCGAGATGATGATAAACCCAGTCTAATGCTGCTGTCTGCTAACAGCCAGTCGTGCTTCTGTAACCTTTTCTTGGTGTGAAATACAAAGCTAAAGCTGTTTCTTTAGTCCGTCTTTCAAGACCTCGCTGTGAACATTTTCACAGTTTCCCCTCTGACAGCTGTTGCCTCCACACCACTGCAGGAAGATGTGCATCTGCAGAGTGGAAATTGCAAACTGTTAATAGCCCACTTGTTTTCATTGGGTTCTTTGTACCACAGCTAAACCTCTAATCCTGAATAATTTACGAGGAAGAGATGCAGAAGGTGATACCTGCAGGCAGCTGCAGAGCTAGGAGACGTAGAAAAGCTAGCACAAACCAGCACAGTACATCTGGCAAAAGTATTCAGACTCTTTAGACTTTTTTTTTTGTTTTTTGTCATTTTGCCCCCACACGTTTTTGTTTTTTTTTGGTCTTTTGTGTCAGATAGTGACACAAAAAACGGCAAATTGGCAAGGAAAAGGGGAAAAAAATTTTTTAAATCAGTGCTATGTAATAAAACAATTTCACAACTTTTGACCATTTTAAAGAACACACTGTTCAACACATCATTCCAACGTGGATAGCGTATGGCACACCTGCAAACCTATCAAGACATGGCTGTCCACCCAATATCAGAAGCCAAACACAGAGTTGAGATTTGCACTCAACAAATTTAGAAAACAGCGGCAGGATTTGACTTTCTGCCAGTGTGTGTCGAGTAATACCTACGCTACATAGCACTCCAAACACACCATGCCGGGCGTCTTTACTCATAAATAACTTTTAACACAATGCTAACCAAATTATTTTACAGGGAAATAGAATTAGAAGAACACAGACTACATGTGAGAAGGAGAAACACTTTTGGAAAAAAAAACAGTGATCAGGAAAAAAAAAAGAAATCTAATGAATAAAGCAAATAAAACCACAGTCAGGGTTGAAGGACAGGGAATAAAAGTGTGTTTTTAGGCGAGTTTAGAAAGGGATGTATGTAAATCGTCCCAGATCCTCAGGGCAGCAACTGAAAGCGCTCATTCACTTTGAGTTTTGTTCAAGCCTTTGGAACGACTTACAGTCTCTGGTTAGCTGGCTTAAGAAAGTGAGATAGTTTATATGAATTAATCAGTCCCAACAAATAAAATAGAACAGCAACAATAATTTTTTGGGTCAAAAATATAAGAATTTGAAAATGTATCTGGACTTCATTGAGTTGGGCTAAAACTTGGGTAATACCGATCCCTCTGTGAAACATCATGGTGGCAGCATCATGCTATGGAGATCTTCAACAAGGATAGGAAAGCTGGTCAGAGTTTATGGCAAAATGAATGGGCCTAAATACAGGGCAATGCTGAAAGAAAACTAGACGCTGCAGCACACCTGAGAGTGGGGTGGAGGTTCGCATGGAAGCAGGACAATGACCTTCACCACGGAGGTCAAAGTCAAACCTAAGATCAAAGAAAATTCATGTGATAGAAAAGCCTGATTAAAATCCAGGGTTAAAAGCAATTGAGATCATGCGGAGTGTGAAAACTGATGTTCCACAGAAGTGCCACATTCAACTTTTGCAAACTAAACTGGGCAAAAAGGTTTCAGTGCATAGATGTGCAAAGCTCTTCAAAACATCTGACAAAAGACGAAAAAGGCTGCAATTGCAGCAAATGGTGAGTCGACACAATTTCTCACTCACTTTCTCACGCAGATGCCTTCAGTACAAATGTCTGCCACATGTATAACTTTTTCCATCATCATAACTAATATGCACCTTTTCTGCTCTGCTGTAAAACCCAACATACAGACCTTTCATTTCTCACTTTTTAGGCTTACCAAGTATAACAAAAAACAAACAGAAAGTAACTGCATTAATAAATTTGCCTGCATGCGCCTAGGAAAGCTTCTAAAAAAGGAGAAACAAACAGGTAAGCACAGGGAAAATGAAGAAAAAGCACTTCTTTATCTTGGTGAAAGTTAATTCTGTAATATTATATATTTAATGCTTCACAGTTAGAGCAAGACTCAAACGTTAACTAATACAATCTGGGGAAATTATGTGAGGGGCATGTAGGAGACTGATAGGTTTGCAGCTGTGATTTTTGGGCAGTCCTTGTTTTAGCTCACACACGGAATTCAAATGTACCGATTTAAATTCATGCAGCCGACTTCATGTACAAAACTATTCAATCTTGTCTAAATACCATCACATCTGACAGAATCCCTCAGCACCTGTCGGTATTCCACAGCGATACAGCGAGCTGTGGCAGTGAGCCAAGAGTTAAGCCAATCATGCACAGGCTCTCTCTTATCTATCTGCTCCACTGGGAAAACAAGGCAGCGGCTAAGGAGGACGGAGAGATAAATGTCCTTTCTTTACTCTAAGTGCATTACTCTGCTCCGTATAATCCTTTCCTCCTGTTCTTCTTCCACCTCATTTCCCCACAGCAAGTTTGCAGAAGTTGGTCCTCCCTCAGCATCTTGCAGCTGTCCTCAATTCGATGAGTTCTGTGCTCAGCATCTTCTTACTTTTTAAGCAGCTCCACCATTTGCCTTCCCTCTGCACAAAGGCTGTGTGGCCCGTTTTTCTTTTTTTGAACAACAGAAAGAATGATACAAAGTTCAAAAAGTTGGCCTATTAAAAAAAAAAAAAAAGAACCACAGTGTGTGTTTCTGTTTTTGAGCTTACACAGAAAGCTCAAACACAGAAACACACAAGAATTGACTGACGTAGGATTTAGTCAGTCAATTCACACTAAATAAATGGATGAAAAGATTTTCCACACTAACCTCTAATGTGCAACCTGTTAATATTTCTGCAATGCATTTTTATTAAGTTTGTACAGTAAGAGCTGACATGGTTTAATACAAAACTGCAGCCACTGTGAAAAAAAGTACATTATCTTTATTTTATTTTATTTTATTTATTTATTTATTTTTTTTAGGAATTTCATAGGTAAAAACAATAGCTACATCCATATGGATATAAAGAAAATGGTTGTAACCAGATACTGCTGATTAAATACATTTCTTTAATTGATAATCACTGTAAAAGCAGGTATGGCTGCTCATGTGTTGCATATGTTGTGTTTTAACACAATTTCAAAAAGTACATACATCAGAAATGACCTTGCAGATGCACTGGTAGCTGCAATGTGCATGTCAATTTTGTTTTGAAGTTCATCGTTCAACAGTGAGAATAATTACAATAATCAACAGTGAGATTGAAACATGTAGGTCAAATATCAACCCTTCCAGGAGTGGGCCAGTGGGCAAATTCACGCTAAAGGTCAGACCTTGAAATGCTCAACGCAATAGTAAAAAAACAAAAGCCAATTGAAAGCTCCGCTGGCACTTTAAATGTTAAAGACCATACAAACAGCTTGTTCATGTGCTAAGAAAAAGTCTAGGATCTACACTAGAACTGCAGGTGCTGCAATGGGTTAGTCAAAGTTCAAACCTCAACCTGATAGACATGTTGTGGTAGAACTTAAGATCTATGCATAAACAAAGGCTTCACCTTAATGAAGGAAAGTAAAAAAAGGTTAAGTTCAAATATTAAGATTTAAGGTTTTTAAGAGTTATTGCAACAAAGTGGTTCCACAAGTTGTACATTATTATAATGATAACTAGATTCTGTTATGATCCGTGTGTTTGAGTGTTTATTTTTGACATTTTCTGTGCTTCTGTCCTGTTTCCTCTGAGTCTCTGTCCTGTCCTCCCCGTTGATTGTCCCCCAGGTGTGTCTACTTACCTGATTACCCTCCCTGTGTATTTAAACCCACCTGTGTCTGTGTTCTTCGTCGGGTCCTTGTCTAACATTGTCAAACCTTTGCCTGTTTCCTCGTGTCTCCAGTTGTTCCTTCGTGCTGTTCTGCTGGATTAATTTTCATTAAATTTATTATTTTTTCATCTACCTGGGTCTCAGCGTGCGATCCTCACTATAACCACACCGCTTCATGACAGATTCTCACACACACAAAGTTTTATATCATAAGAAGTGACATGTTGGAATATATATATATTTTATCTCTCTTTTGCTTTTTGTATACTTATTACATCATTTTACAGCCCAAAAAACGACCAGAAAATGTTTATTTCCCGACGCGTAATATCCTATAATTAAAGGAGGATGTGTTTTACTTTTTTCCATTACTGTTAAAAATACATTTGGTAATACCTGAAGCTTGGCACACATATATAACATTTATCTCTGCAGCTCAGTGGCTATTTGTGTTCAAACAAACGATGCTGCACAACCACATATGTTGTGCTTGAAGAAGACTAAACTCTAAGTGGCAATAAACACTTTTCTCTGTACTCATCATTATGAGGTAAATGTTGTTTGCACAGTGTAATGACAACAGAATAAGGACACATCAGCATTTAGATTGGTTCCCTTAAGCTAACAATGTAATTTACTACAGTATGCAATTCCATCTGCCACAGGGTGCGAAAAATCTCCCAGGAAAATGTGGGCTTCATTTACCACACACAAAAAAAACAGAAGTTAGTACTCCTTGTTTTGCCAGCAGCAATCATTTTCCCCAAAAAAATAGCATAAGGCAGAACTGCTATGAGACTAACTAACTGCTGTAGAAAGTTGTCTGTAAAGTTGCCTTTTCACTAAGCTAAATGTTATTGAAATAATAATGTTCTCAAGAAACAGAAAACCAAAACATATCTAAAGTTAATCGAGGAAAAAAAATATATCCCATATAGTTCTACTATTAAAACTATTATTTTAATATTGAATTTTTAATTTCATAACTTATAAATCAACTAAACAGCTGGGAATAGCTGAGATTTTTTGATATCATTACCTGCAGTTACTGAAAAAATAACCAGTAGTATCTGGTTCCTGTCCAAATTGGATTTTTTTTTTTTTTTTTTAAAGTAAATTTCAGAATTGAACTGTAATGTTTACTTAGAAAATTTAAGCAAAGTGTCGTTGATTCGAGACAAAATTTCTCCCTGTGGTTTCTATTGCAAAAAGTACTTTACAACAATAAAGTATTCTCAGATTATTTTCAATTTTTAAAAAAATAAGAAGAAATGTTCTAGAAATGATTCTTTTGATAACCCCAGCCCGCCCTATGTCTAATAGAGATTCCCACAACACAAAATGCTGAGCGTAAACAATCCAACCTTAAGCTTCAGCCAGAAAATCTGTACGACAATCCGATTTTTCTTTGTTTCCATGACAGGGAAAGTCCAATAAACATGAAAAGGTCACAGCTTGTAAAAGAAAAACAACTGAATTAGGCAAAAGTCATGGTCTGAGCCACGGCGAGCCAGTGAAGCAATACAAAAAAAAGGAAACAAAAATCTATGAGAAATCTTTATGATTACTTGATAGAAACACGTTAAATAAATGCATTTCTTGATGATTTCAGGGATATGTAAAAACAGAATATTCATATTGAAGTAGCTCCTGAATAGGACAGCAATCATTGGTGTTGCACATCTTTTCCATTACTTTGGAATAGTACAACAGAAACCTCAATTAGTGAATATCTATTCAGAGTTTGCAGTAAAGATTATAGAGACTCACACCAACTCGCACACAAACTCACAAATCTCTATGGCCCACATGAGCCAGGAGCTAATTTCACACTGCCTCCTAGGAATCTAAAAGGCTTACTCAGGAACAGAAACAAAGTCTGTGAGGGAAACAAAAGAAACGGAGGGAAAGGTGCTGATGTAGAAAAATAAAAATGAGACTCAATTGGAAAGTTAAAACTCTAAATGAAAACCTACAGAGAACAAGGAGAATGTAAGAGCAGTGTGAACAGAGAAAAGGCAAATGCAGATTTGGAGCAAAATCCTTTCTTTATATCAGCAAAAGCACTAGAGAAAAAAATAATAAAGATGAAGCAACAAACTCTTCAGCGGAAGGCCTGTCATTTTTAGGATGAGTGCTGTAGGCATTGCAGAATACGAGCTGTTGAAGCTTCCTTCCACTGTGCTTTTCTATATAAATAAATATAGACTAAGACTAAGAAAGCAAAAAGTATAAATTAATTAGACACGATTTTAGAAGAAACAGCTCGTCAATTTTGACTGTGGTCTTACTTTGTCTGGAAATCTGATGTCAAAAACATACATGACTAATCTGGAAAACAAACCACATACCAACTTATTTAGGTCTTCTTTAACATCTAAGATAAGAAGGTAAACAAATTACTATTTTTTCTAAGCTTGGCCAGATTGAATATAATCTTCCATCATTTCTTGAATAGCAGTTATTTGTCTTAAAGCCGTATTTGTAGCACGTGTTGCAGGCAAAGAGCAATTTCAGGGTTCTCCCCGTGTATTATAAGCCTGGCAGTCAGCCAGGCTTTACTTGACTGCCTTGCTAGGCTAAAAGTTGCTTGTTTCTATTTTAAATGGGTCTTTTTATGCATGCTTTGAGGAGCAGTTTACTGGCAGAGCGGAGACAATCCTGAAAGGCGGGTTTATAGATAATACATAGAACAGGACGTGAATTTGGGGCCTCCCTCGACGGGGTTCGTGCTCCTTACCTTTCACTCACCCTGGATGATTTGGAAGGTGTTCTTGCAGACCAGGTTCACCCGTATCTGCATTTAAATTAACCCCCTCCATCAAGGCAGGTGTCAACAAAAAATAATCTATGGTCTTGCTTTTGGAGGAGCGCATTGAGCAAACTGTGAAATACATATCAACAGAAAATTGTTTGTGACACTCGCCCAGTGATGGACTCTATGTTTGAGCTGAAGTTTGATCAAGGTTATATGCTCCCTGGGCCCAGTGGGCCGGTGGTCTAGCCTGTGGAGAGGCTGTTGGGCTCGCATTGTAGTCACGCAGCACGCTGTTGTGTTTATGACGCCACAATGCCCCATATCAAAGCAGCATACTAAGTGTAAACACTGATATTTCTCTGCCAACAATATGAAAAAAAATAAGAATAACTCCCCGCTTGCTTTATTTATCTCCACCTAGTGCCACTGAACCAAAACCCAAACCTTTTGCTTGGATAATGGCAGAGGCGTACCCAGGTAGCAGTTTTGTTTTACTCTAACCTGCATCAGTCCTAACTCGCTCTCTTTCGACAAACAAACATCAGGTCCCTAACAAGCCCACGAGGGGACTGGCTTCTCCAACCACGTAATCACTGCTCTGATTGGTCGGGGGCCGTCTCTCCTCCGCCGGATTAATACAAGAATCTAGTGCAATTATTGCTGTAGATTCTATCAGACCGCCGGTGCTGTGTGACTGTAAAGAGAGCATTGTGTCACTCTTGCTTCAAAATGATTAAAGTCTTAAATGACACCAAGATGTTCTTAACTTTGATTTAAAAGGAGCAAAATAAGATTTAATGAGCTCTCCTGAGAAAAAGTTCCATTTGAGTTATTGTGTAATAAAAACCCTCACCTTCACAGGTCAGCATTAAATGCAAATTACATCCTTTCACGTGTCCTTTTTACGATGAAACGAGCAGATTCAGAACATGCACATTCAAAAATCATAATAGGAATTATATATTTTATGTAACAATACCCATAGTCACCGTCGAGATTTATTGCGTTGGGTGTTCAGTGTCAAACACATATTTTAAAGGCTGACCTTCACTTTTAGGTAGAGGCACAAAGCAAACAGAGCAGCACTCGTCACTGACCACGTTATTTTAGGGGACGAATATGTTCTGTCGCCCAAAATAAATATTGTCCATGTACAGTACACTCATGAATAGCTATGGTTTAACACTGTTCATACGTTTGTCGAATTCATATCAAAAATAAATATATGAATCCCACTTTTCACACAGGACACAAAGTCTACGAATAGTGCTTCACGTTAAGCAGGTATGTTAGAGAATTCTGATTCCTTGGGGGAAATCACAGACAAATAGAGCACAGCGTGTTTATGTCCATCTCTAAAAGAAACTCAGAATTTAAATTCCTGCTGGGGTTTATTACTATTTCTCAAAAAAAAAGAAGGTTTCATGTATGAACTGTGATATGGATGCAACAGCACATTATGTGTACTGCAAGTTGGACCATCTTTGGTGCCACTTTGGGGAATTAGATTTATCAAGAAGTGAACACTACACTACACATGCACCAGATCTGCATGACAAAGAATGGTGAAAGATGCGTTTATCTGCACTTTGCAGTCTGAGGGCCAACCATTTGAAAAATAGCACTGGCAGTTTGGCATCTTTTCCACTATCTGCATAGAAATAGTCGTACAAATTTCTTCTGTGAAACGGGCCCCTGGATGTTAAATCCTGTTCAATTTTACCTTGAACCACCAGTCTCATCCATTTTTCTCTCCATCCATCCTTCAGTGCATCAAATAAATTGTGAAGATTGCTTTTCTGGATGTGTTTATGTTTACACCCTGCAGAATGACCAGCACAGCTACTCCAACTTGCAGCTTTTTGACTGTGTCTGTCAGGAGGAATGAGCATTAAACTCAACCTCATTGGCAGTCCTAAATTATGTTTGGTTGTAAACATAATTAACACATTGTTGCTTTGAAGTATTTTGCAAAAAGATATTTGTTATAATAAAAAAATACAAGTCGATAAATGTGATAAGATACAAAATGAGTTTTAAGGCATTTAATATGACGTGAAGAAATACATCACAATATGATTCAATAACATAAATTAATCCACTTCCAACCTAACCCCAATATATTTTGGCATGCAGCACAATGCAAACATAATGTGATAACAGGTCAGCAACTTGGAGATTTTAAACCGAAGAGATACCAAATGTGACACTTTGGATAAAACAGCAACTCCATAGAAATACGGCTGATGTTGTGCAAAATGAGTGTGGTAACATATGTGGCTTCTGGGATATTTTTGATATTCTATTCATGTGCAATACATATATCCAATGAGAAGATGTTTTTCAAAAAGATGATAGATTAAGAAGTAGTCCATGTGCTTCAGTCTGAAAATCCATGTTAAAGTCTGTATTTCTTTGATAGGAAATTTTATATCACCCTATATACAGAGATTGTAGACCTCCTAAGATAAGTTCAAGCTCTTAACCTTCTTGTTTCCGAATTACAGCCTGAATATAGCCTCCTTTCATTCAGTGCTTCAGGGGACATGATTTTACACACATCACCTTGAGCTTCTCCAGCTGCTCCCAAGAAAATCTTCTTCAGTCGACTTTAGTAGTCTACTGGTAAAGTTTCACCGTATCTAATTAGAATCCCTCGTCCTCACATTGTAATCGCCAAAATGTGTATAATTAGACCGAAAACATGACAGTCATGCCAAAAAATGCGGGGAGATAGTAAGACTTAAACAAAAGTCTTATCCTCTGAGGAGCACTCCATGAATCTTAATAGTCATCTTTGCTTAAAGCTCTTAACAAAATCTCTCTGAATTGAGTGTGTGGAGCGCATGAAGAACTCCAACAGCCCGCACACACTTCTTCCGTCATGCTGTTCAAACAGTAATTCAGTAAGGGTGATGGAGGGTCTTAATAACGTTACCAGAAGACCTGCTGTAAATGCAAATTTGTTTTGGGCGTAGCTCTCCGAGCCTGCACTCTTCTGTGAGGTCTTTTCTGTGTTCAGTGGGGTGCTCTGAATAATAACGGAGATCTACATCCTTCATTGAGACAGACAGCTGGTTTGCTATTCCGTACATGCGCTGAAAACTGCTGCGTAAAGCTGACAGGTGGGCTATCTGCAGAATCTTCATCAAACAAGGCCTATAAAGAATGCATAATGAGCTGCTGTCTGCTTTTCATCATTGTCATTTAGAAACTTACATTATTCAGCAATAAGATAAAAAATTTAAACAATTGGAATTATTATTTTTCTGTTCATTTCTCGTTTCTTGCCAAGAATCTAACGTGCTCAAATGCGTCTACTCGTGTCATCATTTTTCCTCTTACTTCTGTCCATCTTTTCCTAAATGGTGATAAATGAGACAAACTTCTGAAACTGGGAGCAGAATTTAGCAGCGTGTTCCCCTCTTTCTTGTTCTCCTGCTTTGTTTTTTTTTTTTTTTCCTCCATAAACAAACTGCTGTGATAATAGCTCTTTACCCCCCCATCTGTCTTTCTTTTGCTATAAACTGCTTCTCTCGGGGCACTTTGAGTTTTGTCACCCATTTCACAAAAGCGTCAGGTGTGAAAGAAGGTGATGTTCCCTTTCATGGGACTCTTTTATTGGTTCTCTTTTTTTGTGGAAAAAGTCTTCTGCTCAGAACAATAAACTTAATGGCTAGCTGGAATAGGCCAAGTGAAAGGAGAGAACATATTCAACTTGCTCCAACTAATGGCAGCCCAACAAGCTCTCAGATTAATTTAGCTAAATTATTTGACCACATAGGGGCGCTCACACTCTGTGCACAGACTGGATTTTCATCCACAGATGAATGACGTCAGGGCTTACGCCATCGTGATACAGCAGAACTCTGAGTGAAAAGCAGGACACATACTTAGCAGACGAGACAGAACTTGATGTCCTTATATTATCCATATTTAGACCAGCATAAACATGCTTTAGATATACCATCATATGTGGCTAAAAAAAATTAATTGTCCACTTAACTGAGCAGCGATTTGTACTGTATTTTTGAAATTGCAGAGTTTACTTGAAGGCGAGTCGTGCTAAAGGAACACGTCCTTCATTCTTCGTAATAATAGTACCTTCAAATGTAAATTCGCCAAGCAATGTGTCCTAATTCACCCCTAATGTTCCATGCACCCACAGAAGTGAGTGCTAATAATTAGAAACATAGCTTATTTTCTCTTCTGGCTTAAAGAATACAATGACCAGGATTTCCAAAAAGAAAAAAAAAAAGAAAGATGTTTAATCATGTTATATTGGACGATGCCATAAGTTGGCTGAAAAGCTTTACTTATCTAATTTTATTCAAAACATAAAACAGATGTGTGAGTTGAACCGTCACAGATGGGCAAATCATGCGGGATTTAACAAAGCCCAATCAAATCTCTTTGTGGCCTCAGAAAGGCCAAACAGAGGATGAACTGATTTATCTTTTACCACAATCACCAGGATATTCAGTGTTTAGAGTGTACAGGAAGTCATTTAGTAAAGAAAAAAACTGGAAGATTATCTTTATTTTATTTTATTTTTCCAAAAGTGAATTACTGAATTACACAGTGTTCTGCATTAACAAATCGCCACTCAGTCTTGCGTCAGAAAGTTTTCATGGGATTTTTAGGGAGCCTAATGTAATGCAATGTAACCAAACGATGTCTAACATCTGATTAACCTTTTATTTATTCATTATTTTAAATTAAGTCCAGTTCAGAAAAATAAAAACAGTAGAATGCTGCGTTTTTAATGATTTGGTGGGGGAACAAACGGAATAAGGAACAATGTGTGCTATGAATCTTTTATCTTAACAGTGTATAAGCAGGTAAAGCTTCCATTTGAACAGTACTTAAAAAGACGCACCAACGACAAAGTAACAGTCAATAATAAATTTCAAAGACACAGTCATTATCCACAAATAGCGTCATAACCATAAAGTTGACAAGGAGTTAGTCAAAATGCTTACATTTTGACTAGCCCCTGTGTTAAAGTGTTAAAGTAATTGAAATGACTGCAACGGTATTAATCTCTGTTGCAAAGATTGATCCTTTCTTCTCAAATTGAAGCCTTGTGAACGCGAGGGGAGCAGCAGAGGTGGTTTTACATTTCTCTGCTGTTGCGACTGCATATTTGCTATGATGTTTGTAACTGGGAATATGTGTGTCAGCACAGTTCAAGTAGCTGAAAAGATAGGAGGAAGAAGGGGTGTGTTCTGCATACTAAAACAGACGGGGAACGCATCGTCTCTGAGAGGAAAGACAGGTGAAGAGTTGAAAATGCAAAGCGAGGTTAAAGGCTGAAGTATTAGTTTTGTCGAGCTGTGTTTTTAAGTACACATCAGTGATTCTGCTGCATTTTTTTTTTACTCTTTCTAAAACAAAACACCAAAATATTCCTTAGGGCATGGTCATTTTGAGCCAATGCTTCACATAAATATTGTAATTTAATGTATTTTCAACCAAGCAGATAGCTCATCCTGTAACTTTACATTTTTTATGCCTGAATATTTTCTATAATATATCCCTACTTAGTATAAGGAAGAAAGTTCATATACATGAAAATGCATCATTGCAAATTTTCACTCATCTCTTTTGGTGTCAAAATGTTGTTTTCTATGTAAAATCTCTATTCTCTGTTCCTAATGTGTGATAATTACTTCAGATTTTAATATAAAAAGATTTTAGTCATTGTGCATTCTGCTTATCTTTGGTTTCAACGCATGGATTCTGTCATCACTCGTGACTCTGAATCCATGATATCAGTTAAAATGACTGGGATATTTCTTTACATTAATAAATGTAAAGGTGTTTTTTTGTTGTTTTTTTTGTCATATTACTTCTTAGCAGAGTTGAAACGTCATGGCCTCTCCCCCAAATTAGATGCTCATCGTCAATAATATCACCTAGATATGCACAAATAAAATCGACTGGTTACAAGCATCGACTGATTTTCTACTTGATCGGCCCAAACCAGAGACTGACCACTTAAACCCACAAAATCCAGTCTTTTCCCAATCAAGTCAGCATACCAGTATGGTGATAAGTTTCTAACTTTAACTTAAGAGTGTTAAGAATTAGACTCAGAGTTAGCCATTTTCTGCTCCTGTGAAGTTTTTGAAAATAAAACTAGAGGAAGCATAAGCATGTTAGGAGCTATTTAAAAGGAAACAGTGTTTCTGAAATGTGTGAGACATGAACTACATGCTGCAGTTTGTGACAGTGAGCGGTACACTGGTGGGATTGGTAAGATCATACTGTATGTGGAAAATGTTCACACTGCAAAGCTAAACTCAAAGTCGTTTAATCGTGACAGTGAACACAAAAAATAACTTCTTTTTAACAGGTATCAGGAAGGCTGAGCATTGGAACATCATTGCACAGTTCTACGTTCCTTTTGGATGTGTCAAAGTTTAGTTGAGGGTTTGTGCTCTCTATAAAACCCACACAGAATTGCTTTTAGTATTGCTTTTTTTTTTCTTTTCAAATAATATTTAAGGACAATTTAAAATCTCGTGTTGTCTTTGAAGTAGTAAAATCCTGCAGTACAGCAGCTGTTCACGCAATGTGCAACATCGCCTGTGCTCCAAATTAAGATAATAAATGAACACTTACAGCAGGAGGGTTTAAAAAAAAAATCACATACCTTCTATATTATATTTCTTAAGTGACATCAGAATCAGTTGAACAGTGTTTAGAAAGGTTAAATCTTTACAAAAAAAATAATGGCTAAAAATTGGCCAGAGGTTTTGATTGATAGTTTTCTGCTCACTTCTGACAACAACATAGTCGGCTCTGGACCAAACTGAGTGTGATCCTAAAAAAAAAAAGAAAAAAAAAATCTACAGCTTAGGTATTTGACCGCTTGACAACAACGCCGCCTCTTTTAGCTGGACTGCCAAAAAGCTGCACATTCATCACATTCATGTGTAAAATCTATAGCATTGTTTTAGTCACGACGGCAGCGTAAAACAAGATACGTCTTACCAAAATGAGAGTTAATAAAGCAGACAAAATTACGTACATGACTCTCTTGTTGAAAATTCTTGAACTTTTTTTTTTTGTCATTATTGTGTGGGAGACATTTGTTAGCAGACGAAAGAAACTTCTTGTAGTTTACTTGTACAAAAACATCTGAAAGGATAAGGAACACACTTAACTCGCTATACGACAATGTATTAGGCTAAGTGTGGCTGCAGGTTAATGAAAACATCTTTGTCTTTTTCACCACCTCCCAATAACAGACCATTATCTACATCCAGTAAAGCTTGCGTCTGTTTCATGCAGTCGCTGCACCTTGTGCCTCAAACAACTTCAATTAACCCCAAGAGACTCTAAATGGAATACTCCATCAAACACAATCCTCTCCTAAAAGCTAGTTAAACTCAATTGCTTTCATTAAGGTTTTAATAAGCCTGGAGTACATCCAGACAGTCCTAACAATATCATCTGGCCAAGAATAGGTAGCTGGATGTTTTTGTCTAAAACCAAAGATATGTCTCCTGTTAAGTGTACTTGGGCCGTCTTATATAATAACTTTATTTCTGCAAAATCTTTTTATAACTTGGGGTATCAGTTGGATGTTTCATGTATTTTTACTGGTATTAATTCAAGCTAGTATCACTGATGATTAGCAAACCTGTTCTATGGTCTCTTGAACTTTCTGGTTCAAATTTGCCCATTGTCAAGTTATTACTTTGGTTCCATACCTACATGTAGCCATTTTGTCCCCTTATACTAGTACTTTCATTTTGCAACCACATACGTAACCATTAAAGAGTACTTCTCTAAATGTAATGTTGATCAAGTATTTTGATGAAATATAAAGACAAGTAGATTGTAACCTCCAAGTAAAGTCTGTACTCTGTCAAACAGGATTTTGTATCTTAAAAAAATCTTGAAGTGCAAAATCAAGTTTCCTCCAAAACATTTAATTCTAAGCACCAATAACAACAAGCTGCCTGCACAACAATGAAAATCACAATTTTCATCAAAAGTATCATTAATCGCTTTTAAAATAAGTGGTAGAAGTAAAAAGTAAAATAATGAAACGACAACGAATCAAAACAACGAAAAAAAACACCTGTTTGACATGATAGAAAGATTGAGCTACTTAAATGTTTTCTCTTTTCTGTTACAGTAAAAATATTTCCGTTGTTACTTAAAGGTAAAACATCCCAAGGCGATGAACACCGATGCACAGTGCATGTATAATTAAAAGTAAATCTAAATATAACTTCGAAGACTTTATATTCCATGTTTCCATTGGATACTGTTCTTTTTTCATGTTTTCGTGTCTCAGAAAATATGAGGTTATGATGCCTGATTCTAAGAGATCCAAAATGATGGATGTGCTCTAGTCCTGTATTTTTCCTGTCAAAAAATCTAAAAAAAGTCTATAAAAAAGCAATAGACCATCAGTAAACAAACCAAAGTGCAGCTCACAGCGCGCCTCCGACAAGGTCAGAGATCAAGGTAAACTTAAAAACACTGTCGTCAAATGGCTCGGGAGACAGGGAAGCAGGGATTGAACGGGAGCGGGGTTGTCAGGGAGGGTTGCTAAGCCTGATCGTAATTTCAAGACTCCTTTATTCACCGTGGGAATTTCTATTTTCCATTTTTCTGCCTATCTATTTCCATCCTTTATAAATGAATGATTGAGGCAAAACACAATTCATTTTTGGAATTGAAGGACTCCAAAGGACACGCGTTCAACACACACAACTTGCAGGCTCCAGTGAAAGAGCATGATTAAATCATTTTTTCATCAGGACCCAGGGCTCCATAGTGACACTCAGCCCAAGGTGGCTTCGTCACAGCAAGCAGCAGAACATTCACATGAATAAAAGGCCTTAAATTGCAGATCGACTACCTATTTAACAAATAAATATGATGAAGAATACAAAAGCAAGAATCATTCAAATATGAGCAGCTCCAGATTTTTTTTGTTAAAAAGATTCAAAACTTTAAGATGAGCAATGCCATAATTCTGCATAAAGTTGTCCTTATGAGAAAAAAAAAGGATTTTAAATGATATTTGGCTCATTTTATGCACATTGACAGTAAATGATCATTTCTGGGTCAGTTTAGTCTGAAAGGAGTACATTTTTAATGTTTACTTGGTATAGACAGACACACAGGTGTCCATAATGATCGGAATAAATAGGCAAGTTGTCATTTTAAATATAAACTCTAAACGTTTGTAAATATACTTTCTCCAGTAATTGGGATAAATAGTCTAACTGCCTAATTTTCCTTGGCGCTCAGTCCTATTGGTAAATTGAACCAAAGGCGATTAAAAATTGTAACTTTCAGTCTGCAGCCTGATCAAATTAAACAAGCTTATCTTATTAATTAGTGGGAGAAGATCTAAAAGAATAAAAACGTACATGCCCTCTGAATGTGCTCACTCTACAAAATGAAACCATTACAAGGAGTTTGTACAGAACTATAAGTAATTTCACAGCATTTGAGAGGCAAAATAATTGGCCACATGGAAAACTCAGGGAAAATAACTGCTACTGCGTGTGTTAATCACTTAATTAAACAAGTAATACAGATGGGTTTAATAATACAGAAGTTAATGTAATTGTGGTTTCTCTGCTTCCAGGAGAAGTTTTTCCAATGACAGCCTGACCCGATCCCCCCTCACCACCATCTACCCAACTTATTAGAAAACTGTCTTCTGCAATTAAACGAGCCGATGTGATTGGTCCATATACTTAAACTCCGACTAAGTATTTTTCAATGTTACTTTACTAGAATTTTCCAAATTCTCTCTGCTGTCAGAGCCAAGACAACACACCTGCTTCAGGTTCTAAAGTTAATTGACTTTATGCAAGTAGCAAAATAGTAACAAGGCAGCTGGCCACTTCAAACACAGATTCAATATGTTCTCTTCACAGTAACCCAACAGATTGGAAGGACAGTTTTGTGCTTCTGTGTGCAATTGTATTACAGCAAATGTGATCATAAGGAAGTAACCATGAAAGCCAACATCAGAGGTACCAGTTGACCAAATATGTTTAATCCATTGCAGTGAGTGATTAAAGTATATACAATCTGTTTCATTCAAGTCCAAATCAAAATAGTTTATATTTATTACAAATGCAGTCGGATTCATTTCTGAAGATCCAGTTTATACAATCAGAAATCCTTGTATTTGGGGTTAGATAGTGTGATTAGGTTATAATCGGTGGGGAATAAAGAATATGATGTGCACTCTGTATGACTAAAAACTAATTAGACCTTTTCAAATACGTGTTTGTATTTTGTGACATGAGCAATACTTAAATTGCCCAGTAGTTATTGCCAATAAATAATGTGCCTGTGAAGTTCCATCTAATAACCGTCTGGCCACTGCTAAAATAATGCAACACCTTTCTTAATACAGGTGCAATGTTACATTATTCTTATTTTTTTATACGTTCAGGGAGACTTGGGTGAAACAATAGAATGAACAACACTTTATGACATGAGGGGTGGGTTCCTTTAGTTTCCATGTCATGATTTTCTGATCTTTGTTATTTTAAGGACTCCAATTTTTTCTGAAATTGCAAATCAGTATTTCTTGAAAGGGAGGAAGAATAATAGTAGTAGCCTACATTTGGCCTACACTTTTTTTTTTGTACTTTTCAAGCTGAACTTTTTTAAAACATTGGTGTACCTTGAGCATAAATGCCTAATGCTGTGTCAGCATAACTTTGTTTGGTGAAATAAATTTAACTCAATATTATTATCCCCTAATACGAAGGGTTTTATGTGTTTGTCATGTCATTTTTGGGTGCTTTACTTTGAATTAAGAAGGATGCAGTTCTTGCACCGAAACCCTCTGCTGCTTCTAAATTGCTTCATTAACATGTCAAGTTCATTGCAGTAGAAAAAAGGAACAATACCAAGGTGAGAGATATTGAAAATGTTTGAAAACACTATGCAAAAAGTTTGTTTTGACTGTTAACAACTCTGAAATTTGGATCCGAGTCCAAAGGTAGCTTATGCACTAATTATAAGAACTAATTTAATTTTGAAAGGTATATGAACTGCATTTTTAACATCCAGTCAAAAAATCTGAACCAATTTGGTCAAACCTGAACAAAGTTATTAGAATCTTTAAAACACAGTATTAGATTTATGAAGAATTTAATTGATTTATGAATACACAAAGTATTTCCAAGTGGTTTTTCACAGGTTTGAAAACTACATTAATTTACAGCAGAAAAACCACATTATATTGACTTATCAACACGTAGTAAATTACTGATTGATTTGATTGTTTTGTGAAATATTTACTTCACTAAAATATTGATTCTTGGTTTTCCCAAAACATTTTGTTCTAAATTTGTCATAAAGCTCTTTCTTCTGAATGTAAAGCTTATATTTTGTTCAGGATTTTACCTCAACTTTTAAAGTATACCGCAAAGAATTTGTGTACCCAGAATGATAAAGAAAACTTTAGTTTATTTTCATTATAAGACAAAATTGAATTTGGCATTTGAATTATACACATACATTTACCCTGGCTGCCTTCAGAATAAAAACAAAAATGTCGTTTCTTCATTTTACACGTCCGGAAAATCTGCAATCATATTACAAAATAATGAAGCTTTAACTCATTATCTTTAAAAAAAAAAAAAAAAAAAAAAAAAAGCAAAAAAAAAAAGCAAAACAAGACTTGTGAGGTTAGGTCAAATATTGGAGGAGTTATATTAAACAATAATAATAAGAGAAAAAAAGCAAAGGCATGCATACTCAAAAAGGAAAATGACAGATAACTTATGAAAGTTTCAGTAAAGGGAAACGCATTAAACAAAGCCCAGACTACATGGCTTCTTCTTTCACTCCCCATCTCATTAATAGTTTATTAAACATTCATCACAAGCATGCTTTTGATTGGCATTTGGTTTGAAGCTTTTGATCAGTGCTGCTTATTTGTCTCCGTGCACCAGGACTCATTTGTTGCAGTAATGACTTAGCGGGCTCTTCAGATGATGGGAATAACGGTCGTCATTGTCCAAACTTCAAAAAAAAAGGAGTCTCTCTGCAAAAATAACCACTTCACGTCTTTCTTTTCTTTTCTCTCTTTATGTTGCTTTCATTTCTTTTGTTGGCCCGTGTTCTCATCTTTCCAGGATACTTTCCATTTGTGGCATCCACCAAGCTGTTACATCTCTGCCAGCTTCTCAATTGTCACAATTTCCCTTAGTGCTTTCCCTACAGTGCTTACTGCTTCTTCCCCCTGATCTCTCAACTCACTTTTCATTCCTCTTATTTATGCTAGGCTGATGACGCTCTGTATGAGAACGGAGATTAGCAATGTGTTTGTTTGTGTCTGTGACACCTGGACTCATTTCTCACACTAATGACCTGGCGCCTTGTTAATGAATGACGGAAGTAATGCAGCTGTCACTTCCCAAAGCCATACTTTTTAGTTTAGTCACTCACCTCCTTAGTCTCCATCCATATTCTCTCATCAGCGAATGTTGTCTGCAATTGTGATTTTATTTTTATTTTTTGCATATTTTGTGGAGCTTCCTTTATTCTTAATATATATAAAAAAAACAGCTTCTGGCACAGAAACTTTCTCGTGTGATTTTGCATAATCAGCGACTGTTAGAATGGGTCATGACAAAACCTTTAGTTTCTCCTGATGTAGTCTGCTGTGGATTTTAAAGTATGTTTACAATCATCCCCCTGTTATCTAAGCAATCTTTTCCCATCTGTTTTTATTGATACTTCGAAGTATTTGCAGTGAGGTTTGGCAAGCAGTTCACAGAACACAGAACACAATCCTCCCTCCATCAATGAAATGTTCCATGTGTCACAGGGCACCATTTGCCTGAGGCAAAATCAATCCACGCCTCTTCATGTAACAATGGAAATATGTTTTTTTTGTTGTTTTTTTTTAATATTATTCTACATTCATGCAAAACCTCTGACATGGAATTTGGTGATGAGGACTGGAAAGAGGTATTGCTCTGGTGACTTTTTCAATAAAAGGTCATATTTTAAATGTGTGGCTGCAAAATAAAAAAAAAGAGCACTGCTACTCTAGAGCTGGCTAAACTGCACCCAAATGAAAACCCACAACCTTCCCACTCTACTCTTTAGGAAATAAGTGTATTGGCCCTCCAGACCTTAATTTGACCTCTAATATCCTGTCAGCAACTACTCCTCAATAGGCTTAGTAATGGAGGAAGCAGTTAACAGAGGCTGAGAACAGCTTGTTTTTATTCTTCAGCTGTAGTGGATGCTTTTGAGAGCAACCATTATGTAAATGTTCAGAGTGTCAGGCCTCCATTGCTGTTCATAGTTAGTACAAGTTTTGGAGCAAAATGCATCTTCCAGCCTCGGCTAACAGTAATTGTGAACAGTCTCTGCAAAAAAGGAAAAAAAAAAAAAATAATAATAAAGATAGTTGTTTTTGTTGCATCTGCAATTCAGTTTGCTGGAATTAGAGAACCAACCTTGCAGGGATTAAACCAGGGGTGCCCAAATGCTGTCCTCAAGAGCTACAACTTTTCTACTTTTAGATTCATCCCTGCTCCAATAATAATCACCTTACATTGTCAATCAGTCGTCATGGAAACATGTAACTTATTAAAGCAAACATCTTTAGTAAATAGGGGGACAGTATCAAACAAATTTTTCATACTCTAGCACACCAAGAAAAACAATATATTTACATCCAACAATATTTATTCTTTGAATCAAAAGCAGAATAAAATGAGGCAGAATTTACATAAACTTGTGCTGCCAGTGAGGTATACAGCATGTGAGGTATGCATGCCAAAGATGTGGTTTGCATGGATTTACTTGTTTATCAGCCATAGGCTATTGAAATTTTTGAAAGTTCCATGGAACTGTGTAGATTTTATTAAAGACGATGGTAACACTTTATTTGACGGGGTGTGCATAAGACTGACATGACACTGTCATAAACATAAAATTACACCTGTCATGAACATGAAGGAGTTTTTATGAATGTTGTCATGAAGTGACTGACATTTGGTAAATAATGACACTTTTAATGCAAAGTTGCTTTAAAAGTTGCATTAAAAGTCCATTAAAAGTGCCAACCTTGCATTAAAATGTCATTATTACAAAGTTGGAACTTTTAAAGGACTTTCAAGGCAACTTTTGAAGCAACTTTGCATTAAAAGTGTCATTATTTACCGAATGACATTTCATGCAACATTCATAAAGACTTCTTCATGTTCATGACAGATGTTATGTCATGTTTATGACAGTGTCATGTCAGTCTTATGCACACCCCTTCAAATAAAGTGTTAGCAAGACAATTATACCAACATTAAAACAAAGCAGTGAAGCTAAATGATCCTTTAAGTAAAAGAAAAAAAAAATTATTGTTGAATTTTTTTTTCTGATATATCCAGATCTAACAATGAGATTTCATACAACTTTAGCATGAGTTTTGAAAGGAATAAGAATAAAATGCTATGTATTGAAAAAATACACTGAAATCAGGTGATATAAAGCATAACATTTCAAAAGTAGACCAAACAGGGGCCATTGCAAAACATCAGATCCCAAATTATCAGGAAGACTACAAAATTAGCCAGAATTGCACGACATCCTCTAAATTCCCTTTATTATCACTGAAAAGATCAACTCATTGTGGGAGGATTAGACTTCTACAAAGAGAATATAGTCTGAAGTGGTTTCAATCTGCATGACGCCCACCTAAAACAACACAAAAATAAACTGATGAAACATCAAACATAGGCTAATTAAAAAACTCAAAAGGTGCTTTCATCCGCATATTAATTTTATGGCAAAAACGATCGAAAAAAAAATCCAGTCTATAGAAATCTAGTAGAAAGGAAGAAAAACAAACAGTCTATTTAAAAGTCAGCATCCTCAGAAGCAATTATTATGCAAAGTCTTTTGCTTTATGTGTGTTAAGCATTTACGATTTCTACTAAGGTACAAACATGACACTCTGCTGTTCAGCTGGCCTGAAAACTGAACAAACAAATCGGTAAGGGGAGAGGCAGAGCACAAATACACATAATCCAGTGCAAATATGATGGAGGCTTTTAATTCAACATTATGAGCCATATGAGCCTTTTGCTTTCGCTGCCCAACAGCTGCTCAAGGCCCTCCTCATTTAATCATTGGTCAGGTCAAGTCCTATAATAATGAGCTCTCTTAGGTTTGGACATCATTTACACATAATTATTGGCAGCATATTGGACCATGTTGGTTGTTAGTAATATTATTGAGCTACTAAAACACATTATTCTAGAGAAAATACACTGCTACTACTAACCTTCATTTACTAACAGCTGGAAATCTTTAGCTGTTTAAAATCTAGACTAAAAGCCCACTTGCGTAGAGATGCTTTTGGACCATGATAAGTAAAACATGAATAATAATTTCAATATGCAACAACTACACTTGAAAATGTAATGTTTCAATTGTTGACTGTGTTCTATGACTTTGTGTGTGTTTTTATGATGTGGAACACTTTGAAGTGCCTTGTTGCCGAAATGTGCTATTCAAATAAACTTGACTGACTGATCAGCTGCCATTTCTGGACGTGCCATGTCGTGCTCTCAGATTAAAATCTGTTTCGTTAAAGGAGCCTTCAAATTGTGATGCTGTTTTAGGAAGCTGATTTGTTAAACATGTTACTTAAAATTGCTTTTTGAAATAAGAATCCCTAAATCTACCCCAAGTAGGTGACAACAGACTGCAACACAACTTAACTATGCTTGGCCTGTTTTAACAGGCTATTATAAAGGTGAGGAGGTAACATTTAAAAAAATAGATATTTTACGAATCAACACTAAGTTTTGTTCAACATACAGTAGTTTTGGATTTTAATAGATGTTGGAAAAAAAATCACAAAAAAAATAAATGACTGAAAAGGATTTTTTTTCCCATCATTCTTTATTCAGTTTTGCCTTAATTGAAACTATTGCTTTCGAACTGTTTCTGATTTCAAGCTGATTTTATAACATCTCAGACACAATTGTATATATTAAAAGATGGGGGCTGGGGGGGAGGGAGCTCTAAACTGTATCTCATTACAAAATATTTTTCAGGTTTCTCTTACTTTTAAAAGGTCATCCTCTTCTTTTCCAATACATCTACTGCTTTTCTCTATAACAAAATGTGGATACCAAACAACAATAACAAGAAAACTGTCTTGGGCATAGGTATTAATCATAGAAAGTCATGTTTATGTCCCGGCTACTCTAGTGTTCATGTTTCATTGGAGTTTAATTCCATCTCATTTCATAATTGCCTAATCCATAGTGTAACCTATTTTCTGTCAGTTCTTTTCCAGAGACAGGTGTCGTCCTTTAGCATATAGAAGACGCATTTCTAACAGCAACTATTCATTCAAAGTTCTGTCCTTTGTGATAACACCCAAATAGAAAAAGATTGATGCTGACTTGAATTCCTTTAGCAACAAGTTATGTTTTGACACACTCAACCGTTTTTTTCTATTCAAACTGCAGTAATTTGTTGAAGTGTATTAGTAGAATCCAATGACAGCACATCTAGTTAAAACAAAGAGCACTTGAGTTTGCAAGTGCTTAAGTCACCATTGAACTGAATTGTAAGTTCATTTTTGGAACATTTCTTGCACACTACTACATCTAAGCCACTGTATCAGTCACTAAAATAGAAATCACAATTTTTTTTTAGATTGGATTTTACATGATGATGATTAAATTGTTCATGAGCACTCTTAGATTCAGGAGCACATTTGTCTTTACAAACACACTGGTCAGAATTTAACTCTTGGAGCTTAAAAGCCAAACTTTGAAATCTAATGAGTGGACATTTTCTCTAACGTCTTTTTTTTACAGGAGACACTGGCGAGGTCAGCAGCCACTCAGTTCTCGCCCAACTGAAAGATTACTTGCACATATAATTGTTTATATTTCATCTCTTTTGTTGTTGCTGTGCAAATTATGCTGCTTTTGTATTCCTTGCATGGAAGATCTTGAAGTGCACTTGAACAGAGATAGTTGTCAGTAGGCGGATAAACACCGTCAGTGAGATCATGACACCCATCTCAGGGTTATCACACTTTGTGCATTCACATGGTGTGGTGTTTGTGGAGTACATCATCACCTACGTCCTTCTGTCAGCTTGTTTTGCCTGTTTGAACTAAGATTAAAGACAGGACTTTTCTTTTGCCATTTATGGTGATATTAAGCTGCACTGAAATGAAATTGTACAAGGAAGCTCTGGGGAGAGCAGAGGAGAGGAGCTGAGTCTTTGCTGTCACACATGAGCCCGGAGGCCTGTGTTGTGGTAACTAAGGCTGCTCTTCCTAAGACACATGATGCACAACCGCACAAAGTCAACAAGCCATGTTGCCAACAGCATAGCGCAAATCCCTCTAGTCACAATTAATGTAACCGCAAACTAGTCAACATGCACAACAACACAGTTTCACAAAGGCAGGAACCTAGCTTTTTTTTTTTTTTTTTTTTTAGCTCCACCATGCAACATTTCTAGAGCTTTCAAGACCTTAGCAAAGATTTCCCTCTTTGTCAGCAAATACACATTCCAGTCAACAGTGCATCCAACAAAGAAATAAAGTACAAAGACTTACCTTTTATAGCACCATTGGTAAAGAGGGGATGGGTAAGACATGAAAAAAGGAAAAAAAATAAATTACATAGGTTAAAAACTGATGTGCTGTGCGGTTTTCAGATCACAACCAAATGCAAACAAAAATATACAATGAAGTTACTGCACACACACACACACACACACACACACACACACACACACACACACATACATTAAATGGTTGCCCAATATAATAAGCATTTAAAGTAAAAATTGAGCAAAGAGATATGCCTGGTGCAGGTGAAGCCTTTAGGCAAATGTCTCAAACCACAAATAAACTAATTTCCATTTTTCAATAATATGTTATGCACACAAAGCACAAAAAGGAGCAAAATGCATTGAAGGTTTCTTGATAGACATGACTGTACTTTGTAATAAATGAAGAATTACAGATACTCATGCATGTAATGAATAATGCAAACACTCCTATTTTTAATCTGGTTGAAAAATAAATTCAACAAGTGCATCATGTTCCTAGTTGATAAACAAAAAAAATTATGGGAGTTCTTGGTATTGATGCATTTATGGCTTAAGGGAGAAAAAAAAATAGGATTTTCAGTGCCTTCATAGCTGATCAAGGAGAAATCAGCAGTTTCCAGTAAGGTCTTTCTCCAGTTTATTGGTGCATCACTAAACTATATATTAGGACATGAGTGATGTTGTTTTTTTGTTTTTTTATAAACAGGAGCAAGCATTTTGTCATTCTTCAGCATATTGAGCATCTCTGCAGCACAAAGGGACAATGCAACTCCAACAAAAAAGTTAAAATAAACCTTCAATCATCCAGTCAACCAGTCACTTATTATGCCAGAAAGAAGAAGAAAATATTCAAAATAGGAAATCCTACAAAAGCATTGAGCTGCCACTCCAGGAAAAGAAAAAGAGAAATACATCATTTTAGAACATAAAAACTTTTTTGCTCCAACAATCACTTGTTCATGTTTGTACAACATATCGGCATGTTGACACAATCTACAGTTCATGTTTGGACAACATAATATAATGTTGCTTCAATATACATGTTTATCATGCTGTAACATTTTTTTTTTTTTATTACTCATATTGTACCAATAGTGACAATTTGTTGACCGAATGTGTAAATGATATTGTTAGCACAAAATGTTTCATTATTCAAACATGAAAAATGCTATAAAGTTTTTACATTACACCATTAAATAGATGTATTTTTATGGTGTGCAGTTAAGGAATGACAGGAAATGTTCCTCCCACACACACACACACACACCACTAACACCATGCATACACTGCTGAAGATACAGTCCTACACACACACACTCCAGAGTAAATGGTTTCTGTCCTAAACGCCGCCCCACATATTTTTCTTTGGCAGAGGTGGCAGATCCATGCGTCCATAGAATTCATCTTATTCACTATGTGTTACAGTCACAACAAACTGGTGTCCCTAAAAAACAACCTCACATGGAGGCAATGCAGGTCTTGTTCGGTCACAAAAAGAACCAACTAAAAACATGAGAACAGACAGAATTTACTAAGGCGCACGTTGTCCTAACACGAACACACACACACATACACTTGCACATTCAAATCTGTCACATTCAATGGCATAAAGTACTTCCAGATGAAGTGATTCACAGAAACTCTCACCCACTCAGTCAGAAAAAAAGTCAGTGTTTGTGTTGACTTTTTCCACCTAAATGTCAGAGCTCTCACAATGACAGGCGGCAGTATTAGAGAGTTACACCACACCACAACTAAAGGGTTGTAAACTTTCTCATTTGAGGCCATGGGCGGGTGTGCAGAAGCGTAGAAGAAAGCCAAGTAATTTACAGTGTTTAAGTGCATTAATGTACTTTAGGAATGTTAACGTACCACTAAAAGTATACTTTCTGGTAGCTTGTAAAAACACCTCTCTTACATCCTAAACAAAATACTTTTAACCATACTAGCTGCCTGCTTCTTAAATTGCTCTATTCCTAATACTACATGATAAATAGATATGTCACACATGAGCAAGCAGAGAATATTTTGTTGCCGATATTATTCGGTCCACTCAATAAAATTCTCTATGCAGCCTGTGACGGATATAAGCTTGTTTGTTTCTGCCAATCTCTCCAATAGCAGAGGCCTTATATTAATGTTTCAACCGCAAAACAAGTCTGCATACACAATACAAATTGATACAGACAGCGGTATTAGATGCAACAAAAGCATCAGAAAATAAGGCCTTTTGTTATACCAACGAAAGGCGGGTAGAACGTTTTTTTTTTATTGTGGCAATGTTTACTAAAAGAAAACCCTCGGTCCTTGTAAAAGTCCAAAATAAAAAGACCTGCATATGTACTTTGAGTAAATTGTTTTCCTGATATTATCGTATCTTTGAATTTCAAGCGTTGCCCAGGTCTAGAATTTAAAGCTGCAATGGATTTTGGATGCAACGTTCTCATATAAAATGTGACAGTCCTTTAAATGTTGATTATAATTCCTATTATGAGAGACTCATACAACATAAACAAACTTGACATTACAGGAATTTGAGACTAACAATTTCTACTGATTAAATTAATATTAAATGGATACCATCTATATCACCACATTGCTGAAGGTTACAAATTAAATTCCTTCACTGATTGTCCTTAGAACAACTTTCACATTGGAAGACAATAATACTCACAATAATAGTTAAATTGTTAGGAGACGCTACAAATTATCTTGAAAATTGATTAATCAACACCAGTTTCGTAAAGAATTAGCGTCCTTCTAATTATACACTTAAAACCTGTTGATACCTCAATTCATATTGCTCTGTTTTACTGAGACATTGAACAACTTGAAGTCATTAAATGTTGAGCGCAGTTAAAGAGACATCCATATCAAAGTTTTGAAATTACTGCCAACATAAAGAGGAAGTCATAAGCCATTAGTAGCTGATGGCATTTCTGACTGATAAACCAAGTGTGCCCTTTTACAGAAGAACGTGCGTGCAGCGCATTCTTGATATAGTTGCTTGTGTGTGGCTTTGTTCATGAGACTTGAGTTCCATACAAGTCTGAGTCAGATGTGGAGTATTTAGAGTACAAGTCAAGTCAGAAGTCTTTGTTTCTGCAATCCAAGTCTAAGCCTGAAACTCTGATCTTCAAAGGCATTTGATGCTTTTGCATATGATGCCTTTGTAGCAGACAAGAGCATAGTAAGTTATTACTTTAAGGTTTTTTTTTTTTTTTTCCATTCAACTCCAACTCATTTGACAACCTTTCCTATGATGCCATTAGTTTGTAGGGACATGTAGCTCTTCTCCTTCCCTCTCTATTGCATGTTTTAATAGGCAAAAGATGAGGCATTGCTAAGCCGTAGAGGCAAAGAGCAAAATTAGATTCACCCTTGTTTCTGCAAAGCTTTTTGGCAATATGTAATATGAGAAATTAATAACTTGGACTACGAACTCGTATCTTCTTCTAACTCATGGCATAAATAGATTACACTATCTGTGACAAGCCAAGTTGAGATCATGATTTGGCCTAACAGTCTATTATTCAGCTTCTAATGCAGTCTAATTTAAGGGCTCTGACTAAATAAATCCCATAATTGAAACAGGACAAAAAAAAAAGTGTCTTTCACAGTGACACCATGTCTGCCAGTATTAGAAGGAATGAATGAGTTTCATCTGTCACTTCCAGATAAAATGAGCTCACAGTGTTGAGCAGCAACATCCCAGCACATTTTATTATCAAAAATCCATGACAGGGTCGATAGGAATGAGCCAAAGGCTTTTGTTCTTCAAGGTTAGGAATACACACTCGCAGACACCCACAAACACACACACAAGCACAGACAGAAAAGGCAGGGCTGCTTAAAGAGACAAGGTTCATCCCAGGTGGGCTGCAGGGTTTGTGGCTTATTAAACTGAAACTGCAGCCCAGAGGCTGAGTCAGCAAGGTTTAATTAAAGGTGTCAAGCAGTTCTTGTGTCACTGTCCAACATGCATATACATGCATACATTTTCTTCCACAAACTCTCTCTCCCCTCTCTTTTTTTGTGTGTGTGTGTGCGTGTGCGTGTGTGTGCGTGTCATCAACTGAAGTGTGACACCCACATAATCAATCTTTCCTGACTCATCCTAACACATGACTGGCCATTTGGCCTCATTATTCTTCCCGTCACTTCTGCCGGCTCTCCATCCCTCGGCCTGCTGGTGTCAACACATACAAAATGTGCATGCATCCCCACTGTGACACAAGGATAAGAGATGAACTGAGGAGTGACGGAGTGAAAGGGGAAAAAACCAAAATGTGAATCCATCATTCTTTTTGTTATTAGGTGGGTGGACCTCCAGTCATCAGAAAGCATGCTTCGCTGGACTGTGTAGCTTTCATTTCAAATAAGCATTCGACCCCGTCAGAAATTGTTACTGCATTGGGTGAGAACTAGATCACGGTTGCTGCTTTTATGTATATTTCTATCACTTTCTTGTAACATGTGGATGAAAGGGACATTTTATACTTGGACATTGCAGTGAAAAAATGGTGAAACTAAATTTCCATACAGCAAAAGCCACTTTAACCTCCTGACTACCAGTAGTTAATTTTTGTCCTCTGTAGAGGACATTTCTAAACTTGAATATCTCCCACTCCCTGCATTCTACTGAATTAATTCATTTTGGTATCTACAGAGGACATTTAGGGCTTTTCAATGATGCCACATATGAAGGGGTGGGACTTTTGTTTGTATCTTTTTCTAATACATAAAAATTGAGTTCATCTGTAATAACACATTTTATGGGAAGAGACAAAGTAAGTGCATAAAACTTTTTATTACCTTACAAAGACTGTGGGATTTTAAAAAAATGGTGATTGGACAATATTTTTTTTCCTGGTAGTCAGGAGGATTGGGTGAAAAAGGTTGTATTTATTGCGGATGCATATGAACACATAGAAAGTCCTTTGGTCCGCTTGTTTAGTCCGAACCAAATGTAGAATTATTATTTTTTTGTTTGTTTGAGGCGGTTTGTTGCCACACGCATTTGCATTTTGGAAGGGAATATAATGTGTAAACAAAGCGACAAAGGTGACAATCATTGGACCCACCAGGCAGCAATGATGAAGACTGGATAGAGCACAGAAGTGCTAGATTCATTTCTGTTGTGCACATTTGTTCTGTCTTTGCAACAGCAATAGCATTTGAATGTCAACAGCAGCTCATTCAATCCATATGAACATCTGATTTTGGAGCAGCGTCACCAAATGCGTTCTGCAAGCTGAATGAGACGAGTCGCTCTGACCCACAACATACTGGCATCAGCATCGCTATGCAGAAAACAGCTGATTATGTATGTCTCACCATCAGAACATAGTAGCATTAGCAACACCAAAGGGCTCACTTTTATTATGATGCCCTGTAAGGGTGGCTTGTGAAGTCCAGATACAAGTTCAATACTTACTGTAATTGGGTTTGGATGGAGGTCAGTCTGTGTTCACACCTGAAGTTAAAGAAACCAGGGTTCATTTGGAAGCGGACCAAATCTACTTCAGAAAGTGGGTCTCAGTCTGGATGTTCGGTCTGTACCAGATTTCAACTGAGTGTGTTCACACCTGCACAAATGGTCTGAAGCAACACGGGGAATAAACTTTGATCTGTTTAATATGGACCAACTGTTTCAGCTGTGAATACACCCAGTCTTGTATACTGAAGTTGAAATTTCAGTTGATTTTTATTTTGCCTGTATTTGACCAAGAAACTCCCCAAAATTAAAAATCTAATATACAAGATGGACCAGACCTAATATATGTGCAAATAAACCTCTGTCTCAAGGGTATTGATTTAGTCCCCTCACTCACATTGTCTTGTCCTTAGTTTGACATTTTTCAAAGAAAAAAAGAAAGTGATTTATCATTGAGAATGTTTTTTTTTTCTTCTACAGAGGACCTAATATATCTAAAACGATTTTAATATTTTTTGTATGCACTTAAGCCAGCTCAAAAACACAGTATACAGTTTTGCTATGTTGCAAGACACCCCACAATTACCATCATTTACAATTATGCACTATGGAAATGTAACACCAATTATCTAGCAGCAGTAAGCAGATGTCAAATTTAGTCAAGCATGATCCTTATTACTGTAATCACGACTAATCAGAAGATCTACAATGTTTTAAAGATTTTCTTTGTATGACTGTGGTCTAGTGACCATATAAAATTATCATTATGGTCATTATATCATTATAGTGTGTTATGGCAAGAACATGGTCCTTTTTTAAACATGAGTAGTGGTGGTGTTTTTTTTTGTTTTGTTTTTTTTTTTTGCCTTTTTAACAAATAGGAAAAAATTTGATGCCAAATCTTAATGACTCCGTTGGTTGCCCACACTGCAACTCCACAACAAGTTTAACAAAATTCAGTCTGTTAATTTATTTGCCCTTTTCTAACAGACGGAAGAGCAGATGGATTAAAAAAATAGATGAAAAATAGACTAATGGTCTTATTTATCCTCCTGATGCACATTTTTGTATAAACATTTCAATTTAACATCTTAAATTGAAGAAAAAATATATACAAACTATACAATTTGAAATGCATATACAAGTCAAATCTGATGTAGTGCTTTAGCCTAACTAACTTTGGCGGTGTGGTAACAAATCCATGAATGATTGCCTTCTTTTTGCAATACATTTTATCTGAAAAATAGCACAAAAAATTACTGTTATTAGCTAGCATAGTTTAAATTATTTAGTTGAAGCTCTGAAAATGTATAACATTTCTTTATAGCATATTTATATCCCTTGACCTTTTCAACAAACATCAATGTATTTAATTAGATTTTTTTTCTCCCCCTTTGTGACAGACCAACGTAAAGCAGGGCATAATTGTGAGGTAGAAAAGATAAATAAATCACACATTTAATTTTCCAAATAAGAATCTGAGAAAGTGCCGTCTTTTTTATTTTACCTTCAATAAAATCCAATCGTACCCATTTCCGTCAGAAGTCATCCAATTAGAAAATACAGCACATCTATGTGTAATTCAAACACATCGCTGTACTGCGAAGGCTTCAGAAGTTTCTTTCTGAACATTAGTGAATAAATAGCATCATTAAAAGCAATCATTAAAACTGACAACTCACAAGTAAGGTGGTGGTGAAGTTTAAAGCTGTGTTAGAGCATGCAAGAGTATTCCCACCTTGTACATTTTCAAAAGAGCGCTGTTCAACTGAGAACAGTGAGGCAGAACTTCAAACCAACCAACGCAATGTCATCTACAAAGATGCAAGTAAGCTGCCTGTGGTAAACCTTGAAGGAGCTGAGAGAATGGACAGCATAACTAACAGTAATCTGCTCTTTATGGAAGAGTGTCAACATTTTGGAGCCATTTCTTTTATATAGCTTACCTACAGTTTGCTATGAAGGGAATAGAGCAAACAGATGTAAGAAGGTGCCACTGTCCAAGGGTAGCTTCAATTCCCGAGAGTTGGTGTCGAGTGTGTTTTTGATGTTTCCTTGGTTAAAAACATTTGAATGAAATGACTGGCTTATTAGCAAGCCTCTGGAGAAATTGATTTCATACTGTGGCGACAATTCAGTCATTAATTCAGCTGCGTTGGAGCAAGGACATGTATAAACCATGCAGAATACTACTCGCTCCTTAAGAGATGCCCATCCAGGCCTCATCAGATGAAATAAAAATTTTACTTTGTGCCCTACACACAAACGCTACATGTGGTAGAGATTGAATACCCTAACAACATCTCTACCATAAAATAGTGCAGCAGCTGGATTATGTCATGGGAATGCCATTATTTATTAGGGACAAGGTTGGTGGTCAGAGCTGGTGGGGAGATTAATGGAGCTAAAGACAGGCCAATATCTTAAAAAAGCCTGCAAATAGTTAGAACTGGGCCAGACATTTACCTTTCAGTCGAGCCATAACCTTGTATAAAAATGTAACCGGTGCTAGAATGTAGTGTTTTACATGAAAATATATATGTGTAGAATGATCTAGAGCTAAATATTAGGGTCTCATTATATCAGCATCTACAGTGACATCCGCCAATATTTTTTTACATTTGTTTAACATATCGGTACGAGTCTGATCAATAAAACTGGGTCAATAATAACGACCCATTATTACATCCATCTCGTTGCCGTTTGTGTATGTGTATGCATACAAATGGCATTTGTCCAGTCATGTGGCAGTGATGTAGTGAGGGATTATGGGGTGTTTAAAGCAGAAAAGCAAATTAGATGGAGTGGTCACATTTACAGTGTTGAAAGTGCATGGAGACATTATATATAGTACCAGTAATTATTTGCCATATCAGCAATATTAATATCTGATATCAATATTAGTACATCAATGCATCCCTAGAAAGTTTGATTGAGTATTTCTGCTTACAGGTACACTCCAATTTTACCGAGCTTGAACTGTTCTGGAACAAATCAGTACAAATTTAAACAAACTTGCTAAAGTTTGGAGCTATTTCAAGTACTTTACTCTAGTACTTTGTATTAGAGTAAAGGATGTTAATATTTTTGAAAAGCAGTGCATTACAATTTTGTCTAATGTCAGGGTTAGAGACGAAATTATATATTTCAAATGAATGGCTGTTAAATCCACCAGCCTACTGGGGCTGTTTTATTATTCCATTTTATGTAACCATGGTCCACTGCAAAAATAAAAAAAAACCCCCATAAAAATAGAAAAAAAAAAGAGCAGTGTCCTTTGCCCAGCCAGCTGCCCTCCATAACAACTACACTCTTAGCTACATTTACATCACCACATGACATTTAAATTTTGGTTTCTCCTTCAACTCTCCATTTTGAAAAGAAATGTACAGTAAATAAATTAATAAAATAACATATGAGGGATAAAAAATAAAAAAAAACACCATCTGGCCTAAATCTGATTGGTAGTGTCTCTCTTGGTTTGAAAGTCAGCCTGAAACAGGACGTCCAGCCAGCTGTTTCACTGACAACGCTCTGACATGATTGGAGAGAGTAGTCAGATAGTGCCAGGGAGAACAGAACCAGATTCAGCAAAGAAAAATGAGAACTTCACTAAAAGTGCCAATGTAATGCAGATCATCAAAATATTTTTATCCACTTGAACTTTTTTTTTTTTCCCGTCTGTTTCGACACGCAGCTCGCAGCATAGAACAACTCGACACCACACTCGACACCAGAATCACGCCAACACACAGGCTGAAAACAGTGTGCTGCTGACCAGGGTGCTGAAATATAATTCCCGGATTTTAGTTGTAAGTCACATACAGCAGCTGCAAAAAACTGGAAGACAAATTTCTTATCTGCTCCCTTGAATAAGGAGAGAAAAAAAATAAACTTATTTCCAGTTAAGTTAGCTCTATGAGTAATAGTACATTTCTAGTTAATCTGACAACCACTGGATGAGTTCACATAAAGTTCAGAATAAATATTGCTGGTCTGAACAAGATTCATCCAACTGGCTTCAGAAACAAAGTTTCCTGACCATACTACTGCAATGTTTTCATTTTGTTTCCTGTGTGAAATGAGCCTTAATAACATAAAACAATTTAAGTACAATTGTTTTTCCTTTCTCATCAACCTGTATCAGATCAAAAAAATGATGAGTAAATTGCTTTCACTGTTAAAAACAAAAACATATCTGCCACATTGGTTCTCACCTTAAGGTTTAGTTTAGTTTCTTCCCCTTGGTGTAGTGGAGAGAAATTCATATTTTGATGTGGTGTTTTCTCAGAGTTCATCAGAAAAAAAACACTTGTGGACAGAGAGTTAGAGAACCTTGTATAAGCAGTTTAACAAGACTAAAGTATGTAGAATATTTCAAACTCAACGTATACATTACAAGTAGACAGCAAAAATATTTTTGCTCTTGTCAATGCTGTATATTTTACTATTTTTGAACACGTCATGTGAGAATACAGAAATAATGAACAAATGCTAATGCCTGATTATGGAAATGATTGGCATTCTATGTAAACAGTGTGGTGGAGTCAATATTTTATTGTTCTATGTTGATCAAGCTGTATTATCGCAAAACTCCAAGAAATGATGCCACATGAATTTTGGCTGAAACAAGTTAAGGTGTTTTAGGGCTGCATAGCTGAGTTTAAATCCTTCCTGTGTGGAGTTTGCATGTTCTCTCCGTGCATTGGATTCTCTCTGGGTACACCGATTTCATTCCACAGCCCATAAATGTTCATGTAAGCCACTCTAAACCTCCTTTAGGCATGAGTGTATACATGGGTATGGTCAGCCTTGTGTAGACATCCCCTGTGACACTGCAAGGGCAAAACAGGTGCAGGAAATTCATGGGTGAATGAGTTGTTTTAAATCAGGGATCTTCACATCCAGCCTTTAAGAGCTGGAGTCGTACTGAAGGACACAACAGCAGAGTGAAAAGAGGGACGGATTGGTGGCTCCAACCAGCAATCCACCTCTAACCTGCAATTCACCTCTTCAGCCACTGCTGCCCTAAAACCCTTGTGAAAACTTTTTCCAGATTTTTCAAACTGCAGCAAAAGGCAAGTGACCCACATTACACATTTTCAAATCAACCCACTTATCACTTTGAGGCTTCAGAAACTGTGTATTCGATGTTCTGAAAAACAGGAATAGAAATGAATTCATAACTGCGAGAGTGGGATATTTACTGTAAGTGTAAGCAGTGAATTTAGCTTCTTTTTTTTTCCAGGTGTTGATAAAAGCCTCATCACCTACATAAAAGGTACGTGTTGAGATAGCTGTTTTATATGTTGTGTAAAAAATGTCTTAAAAAAAAAAAACAGGTTGTTTTTTTCTGCAGACTACAAAGTGCTCCAGTAAAGAATATGAAAAAAAGCACTAAAAGCTACAAGCTGCACTTCTACCACATTACAGTGTCACACAGTCCCTCCCATCCACGGCTCTTCCCTTCACGACGTCTCTCACTTCCCCCCCCCCCAAGCATTGCATGAGGTGTAAAAGCAGAGACCTTGTGAATTATTGAAGCAGACAAGACAATTGTCAAAATCGCATACGCACTCACTCACTCACACACACACAAACAGCAACCCTATCCGTGCCCTCGAGGGGGAAAAATGAGATAATGACCAATTCAATCTGACATGGTTTTAGGGGCCATAAACATGATAGCTATAGGAGAGAACAAGAGTACAGTAGAGGAGTGATGGTGACACTGAGGAGGTGTGAAAAAAACAGAAACAGACAGTCTGATTCATCCTACATTGTGACACTTGGGTTGGAAAGGCAATTTTAAAATGTGATTGGTGCAGGACTGCCCACTTTGCCAACATGACCTCTCCCATTTCATACTTAAACAGCTTGCCTCCAAAATTATGTAGCCAAACAATGTATTCTCTGACTGACTGCCTTCATTTTAGCTAACTAACTAACTAACTAATGGCCATGATTACAGGAAACACGTTGAGCTAGACAATCAGTCTCAGTGTGGCGCTTGTATATAAATCATAAGATACTGTACAGCTCATTATGCAGTACTGGGAAGAGAAAAATGTTGGTCCAGAGAGTGGTGACAACATACTGGAGGACACGGAAGGAATTAGAAATAAGAAACCCACTTTCCACTCATACAAAGTCTTCATGTCTTATTCTGCAATAGCAAGATCTAGTTCTCAAGCAGTCCTGCATTACGTCAGCCAACTATTACAAGCTCGAATGTGTTGTTCGAAGCATTCGTGGTGGGCTTCCTTGTTCACGGTGCTGGTATAACAGAAATAGTTTGCAAACAGCAGAAAATTTACCTAGTCCCAATAAACAAATAGTTGGACAGAGCTCTGTGACCTTATGGCTTAATGTCCTGCACTGCAAAGTGTTGGGTTGACAGTCAAACACCATTTATAGCAATGTGGCAAAGAGCAAAATACAGAAACCATGCTCATTTTTTGACTGTGCAAATTAGGGCTGAAACGATTCCTCGAATGATTGCAGTGCCTCGATTATTAAAATTCCTCAAGGAAAATCTATCCACCTCGAAGCTTCGTTAAATTGTGTTTCATTATGTAGTGCACAGTGTTCCGGCCGGATGATTATTTGTGGTGGGCAGCGCGCTTACTTCCACCTATGAGTTGTTGTGAAGTGCTAGCAGCTTGGTGTTGCATTGTGCGGCGTTTTGTTAGGTTTTGGGGGAGAAATAAGGATTGTTGAACTTTGCTGTGCGATTGTTGGACTATAGCAGCTTTTCTGACGTTGAAATCGGGTCGTCACGGATCTGGAGCGAACGGTAGGAATGGCGCTGAGAGAGAGAGAGATCCGATTCCTCGGATAATCATAAGAATATTCTATAGAGTACTCGATTACTAAAATATTATTTTACAACAGCCCTCGTGCAAATTGAAGTTGGTTAAGGATAAACTCTGGCTGCAGGCACATTCCCCACCCTCCCATCCACTCAGCCGGGGCCAAAAGGTCAAGGAGTTTTCCTAGTGATCTCCTCCATCTTATTTTGGAGGATTCAAAGGTGTTCCCAGGTCAGGACTCCTTCCTGTGGGATCCGGGTCTGTCCTCTGATCGCCTCTCAGTCGGACATGCCCAGAAAACCTACGAAGGGATGCATTCTAATCAAATGCAGACAACCTCAACCGACTGCAATTAGAGCAGAGGAGCAACAACTCTTCGCTGAGCTTCCGTCAGATGAAAGAACCGTATTCTTAATCTCTAAGGCAGAGCCTCGCCACCTTATGGAGGAAGCTAATTTCAGCTGAAATTACATACACAGAGATTAATAAGTCATTTATCCCCAAGCCTATGCCTCTGCCCAGACAAGAATTTCTTTTTCTAAAACTTAAAAGTTTTATACCGTTTTTGCCCTTCATCCACACAGAAACTTTTTTTTTTTTAAGAGGACCCAAAACCTAGTGAAGTTAGAAATTAGAATGCGTGTCCCAATTGGGCTCAATTTACAGATTTGAAGTATCATGTGACAAAAAAACTTTAAGCAGATTAACATGTTTTTAAGCCCATTTTTTATTTATCCATCCAATGTAATATTCTAAGTGGAAAATAATAATCAACAAAAAAAATAGACTTCAATTTGTCTGTTATTAATCAATATAACATGTTTTCGTTTATAAATTAATTTATTAAATAGATGGACTTTTCAATAGTAATAGGTTTGTAAATTACAATATAATGTACAAGACACAATTTAGTAAGTAAATGAGACTGGATGTTGAATTTCTGAATGAATAGAATATGAAGTGCTTTTATTTCAATTAGCTGAAAGGATCTTTGTTTGCAATGACGCAAGTTTAACAGCAACACAGCAAAAGGTCCCTGCGTGGTTGAGCCGAACTGCCAAAGTAAATTCTCATTATCACGTAATTTTCTTCTCAGCCTCATGTTGTCCTTTCCATCTCGTCACAACAGCCCTGGGAAACGTTTCGCCCCCTCTCTCCATGCAAACTTTCTTGTGTGATTGGTCTGAATGTCATGGGTGTGTTTATTTATGTGCTGCTCAACTTCCATGAGTCGGTGTTCTGACCAACTGTGCAACGTAGGACAGATCGTCAGGCAGCATAGATAGTCAGAACACCGGTTTTTCAGGCAGGGCAGATTTTGAGGAGCAATTGTTTGAGACTGTGAGGAAAATATCTACTGACATATTAAACTCTCTCTGCTCAGTTCTGGTTCGATACAGCAGGCAAACGTTTCACAAACGTCTTGCATTTTTTGTTTTGTTTTAACGTGAAAAATTATTTTCTCCTCCAAATTTGTGAACTCGTAATACTCATTGTTCTCTGCTGCGTTTTCTATGCTGTTGTAAATCACATATGGGGAAAAACCATGATGGCCAAAGTGCGACTTGTGAACCGTGAAAAATCTGTACTAAAACGAACTCTCCGAAACCAAATGACTGTGTTCGACTTTGGTCCACCTCTGCTGGGTCTTTTAGATGTTTAAGATAGGTTATTCTTATTTTGTTTTGGAATGACACAAAGTCATTTAATGAAGCATTCTGTGTGAGAAATTTTCATATGGCCATTATTATGAAGATGAAGCTAAAATAAATAGTTTCTTAAAATACCAAGTTCGCTTTTCTTATGCAAAAAGTTCTGATAGAAGACTCTTTGCATCTACTTATTCTCCTTTAGAGGAGAATCTACTTATTCTCCTTTAGAGGAGAATAAGTAGATGCAAAGAGTCTTCTATCAGAACTTTTTACATAAGAAAAGCAATATTAATGACCCTAAAGTTCAACACTTTAAATCTAAGTCAAGTCATATGTGTTTTCATATTATTAGTCGGGACAGAAGTCTTTGATTTTGCGACTTCTATGCAGGCTCAAGATTTCAAACTTGAGTCTAAAACCATTTCTGAAATCTTGCTCTTTCAAGTATTATCTGGTGGACAGCCTCATAACGTGCGACGGTTCAACTCTTTCACCATGACAGACCAGAGAAGAACCAACTTTACTCCATCCTCAGATTATGCTAATCTGACTTCCCATGAGTTGCTGAGCAACCTTTAACACTAAGAACACTTGTAAAATAAAATATGTTTTTGTTTTCTCCTTGTGAAAACATGGAACAAGAAATTTGTGTTTCTTGTTTAGCTTTCTTGTCAGTCGTTTCATTCAAGTGATTATAAGCAAAGTTGACGTTAAAATTCTGGACACAATGAGCCCCTGTGAGCAATTTAAACCGTAATGGACTCTTGCTGAGAAAAGCCTTCCTGCCGCATCACACCAACACTACTAAGAACTGTTACTACTGAGAACTGATGATTTTAACATATGACTTTTCAAAATCAAGTGGATGATTTTGTGGCGTAGAAGAAGATGTTTGTAATTTAGCTGCACAATCTCCATGTGGTGAGCAAAGGGGAGAATTGATGGCACTTCAGAATCCTCGTTAAATAACAAAAAACTCTCGAAGGATCGAAAACCATCGAGATGGTTTTGTACTACTACGGTTCCAAACAACAACTGGAGTCGTACAAGCTGTGAAACACATCAAACAGATATTAAGCAGTCAATGAATCAAAGCAAAAAGACTTTATGCTCTGAACAAAGCAGTACTGACACCCTGAAAACAATGCCCTTGATAGGAAACAGACAAATACGAATGCTATGGCTCATCTCTACTCATGGATTCAGCCAATAAAACACATTAGAGGAAGACGAATTACACCCCGATACAGTACACGGAGACGTAGAGGCTGCCAAACCAAGACGGAAAAAAACTACACAGTCTAATCAAATGCTTGATCCAGCACACAGCAGGGGTGGCAGCTTCATCAATATCAATGACAAAAAAGCACTCACCAAAATCCACAGATGAAAAAAAATATATATCAGGACATGAATCATAACATAAGACTACACCATTGTTAGCATTACGGAAAAACAAAATGATAGAGGAAAACTACGGACGGTTTATAAGTGGAATTATGCATAATTTTCTTCATTTGGAGATTACAAAGAGGTGTAAATCAGCTCATTACTTTGATTCATGATCACACACACGCACACGCAAACACACACACACACCCTCCCCCATAAAAACCAGCATGCCGCTGAAGTGTGAAGAATGAAAATACAGCAGTTTTATAGTCCCACTGCAGTAACAAGGAGACGTCTCCCCGTCATTACTATGCTATAGATTTTAACCAGAAATGACATGCAGTCAAAAATATGAAGCATGGTGAAAAGAAAAAGAAAAATACGATTTTGAAATAAATCACTCGTCAGAGCTGAAAATGCAGACTGAATAACAAATAGGTTGAACAAATATTAAATATGATTTTCACGCCTCCAATTTATTTTGTTATTTTACTTCCCTCTTTAATTATCATACCTAAGCTGCTCTTAAATGCCCAGTCTACTGCATAATTGGCCTGCAGAGACTGTATTATTCTTTAATGCTTCTTTACTGATACTTTATATCTAGTCATTATTGTAGCCTGTGAAAGATCCTTTATTACTAAAATTATTTGAGTCAATCAGGTGTCTAAAAATGCTGTACAAGTATTTTTAGTAGTTTTTTTTCACTGCGATATGATCATCTACATTTATTTGCCTATTTTTTTTTTTTTAATTCCCACTTCAACATAACATTGCTCATGCCCATCACCTTATAATAATGCAAGTTTTGACATGCATTGGTGTAAGCAAACTAAGCATCAGTGTATATCAGGGTTCATTCTTCTGGATTACAAAATCTTTTGAAGCTTTATCTAACAGTTACATTCAACAAACACAGAAATCAGCAAAGAAAGACCCTGGTTTAAACAATAACAACAAAAAAAGGGTCATTTTAATTATCAGTGTTGATCATTTTCATCTGGCAAACTCAAACAGCTTAAAGAAGTGAGTACACGGAGGATGAAGGGTGTAAAATGAACCCTGATTCATTATGAACATTAGCTCTGCTTGTGCAGCGCAAAAACAACAGCAATGTGTTTTTATTTGTCTCCCTCTTTATCACTTGGAGCGAGATCTCAAAACACGGAACCCACGGTGGCTTCACTGTCTTGCTAAGCAACATATCCGACAGCATCTCTTCAAAAGACTTTGCAGCTTCGCAGGAGAGCTTCATATCAGCAATCCAGAGGGCTGACAGAAAGGCGATTCCTACAGAGCAAGAATAAAACTTGGAGAAGCTGTCATGACAAAGTCAAGAGAGAAAACAGACGTCGACGTGTTGCACTGATGACGGATTGCGCAATTCTCGCATCCCTTCGGCCTTGTGACTATACATCTGCTCCGCTCATAGCGCTGATGGGCTACGTGTTAAAGTTCGTCTTCATCTTCCTCTTGCACAGTTCCTGTTTTGCCAGCAGTGATCCTGCTTTTTCCCTTCCTCTCTGTTGTAAACTCCCAACTCACATGCACACACACTCACAAATACTCCACCAGACAACCTATTTGTCTCAGTTATAAAGGGGCAGCGACCTTTATCTTCCCCGTGTCCAAATTGTCCTCTGCTACCTTTTTGTAACTGGTTTCTCAAATACTAACAAATTATATTGAAACTCCAGTCTGGGTTACCTCTCCCTGTGCATTCAGTGATCAGTCTCTCCAAGACGTTGGGAGTAAATGAAAGCCTGGTTGTGTTTATGCATCAATATGCAAAGAAACAAGTCAGCAAGTGAAGATGGGGATGTTTCTACACACTTTAAAGTGCAATCACCGCTGTAATGATGTAATGATTTGTTTTTTCAGCAGGATTTTTTGGAAAAAAAAAAAAAAAAAGAAAAATTTAGATCTTGGAGCAAAATATTTCATCTCGAATTAGAACAGTGACAGGAGAAAAAGGGGAGATGGCACAATGTTTTAAAAAGAGTGGCGAGCCAAACAGGCATAAATGATGCATGTTTGGTGCGGAGATTCGCTGAAAGGAGGCTTTACACGGGCGTCTAAAAGTTGTGGGAGGGGGTGGATCCAGATGGGGAGGCTGAGCCACACCCTGCCCTTCCCCCATCCCTACTGAATAACAATGACTGAACAACAAAGCCAATCTCTGCACGTAGCACACCAGGGCAAAGACAAAGACACACTGAGGACAGCAATTTATTTTGGATGCACAGGGGGAGAGGGGAGGCGCGCTTCCAGGTGTGAATGTGTGCACAGCGAGGCCGAAGAGCGCTAAAAGAGAACATGCATGCTCAGCAAAACCTTTTTCCTCCATGAATGAAATGAAAAGGTGGGGGCACGAATGCACAAAATAAGCAACCGGAGCAAGTTGGAAGTAAAAATAAAATGTCAGGTGCTTCCACCGCAGAACAACACCTGCTAACACGAATCCTCCTAAGTGATCAGTGAGCCGATGCTGGTGTTTTGATTGGCAGCTCTGAAGAGGCTGTCATCTCAAAGTGCTGCTGATAAACGATGACAACATTTAATTCCCACTGTGAGAGTGAGTCGAGACGGGCCGCTCTAATACTCAACACCCGCGCTATTATTTGAGCAATTTTTTTTCTACATGTCACCAGGTTCATCAACTAATGAATTGACAATCTGGTGCTTTGCAGGCATCCCGTGTCCTGCGCAAGTATGATTTAGTGCCTTTCTGCAGCCTCGGAGGCACGCAGCGGGGCAAACGGGATTTCAGTCTGAAAACAGCGAAAGTAAGAGAGGGAGGGAAAGGAAAGGCAAATCCTTTGAAGACAAAAACAAACAGTGGATTTAGAAGTGTTAAAACTAATTTTCTGCATCTTGACAAAAACAGCGAAGCTGCCAAAACGGTGACGACGGCAGTTTGTTTTGGTAAAAGGAGATCAGTGTTTGGACAAATCTTACAAGAAACATTAACATTCTTTGTTACTTCTGTTAAATATAAATCAAATAATAGTGCTGTGTCCAAACACTGAGCAATATTTTTGTTGGAAAGACTACACTGCGTCCCATGGCAAACAGCATAAAAATGCTGTTAAAATATCCACATACGATGCATACAGGGGCCTAAACGTGGTTTAAAAGGTGCAAGCAGGGATTTCTCTGTCCAGGTACAAGCATTACATTCCCACACCAATCAATATTTCTTTTTAAATGATTGGTGTCAAAGTTACTGACTAAAGTGAACTGTTGCTGGTGGATTACTGTCTTTGAATGAGCTATATGGCTGCAACTTCTGCTGTCATTTTTTATTTTTTTTTTATCCGTCTTTTGTGCTTTCCCCTCAGTGTTTGCTGCATACAACAATTTTCACAGTGAAACTGTGCTAGTTGCTGCAGCCCCCCCATGTATCTGTGCTGGCTGTGCCAGCATATCCACAGACAGGAGACAGAGCTATATAGAGAGTTTCTGTAACGTTATTTATCAATGTGTTACAATGTTTAAAACAGAAACAGTAAGTTCATGAAGCAGCACAATGTTTTCTGTGAGCTTTGTCTGCAGACAGTTAATTTTGAAGATGATACATTATTTTACAAGTCAAATTATCAACCAATGTCAAAGCAAAAGGTAAATGGCTAAACAACAGAAAGCTGTGCATGTCTCAGGTGATGCATTGTCAAAATGTAATAGTAGCTTTCTTGACCTAGTGAACTTGTGTACGAGCAGCATTTCGAGGCTAAATTTGGACAATATCTCTTTTATAGAGAAATGCAGAGACAGTCGCATTCATATGTACACTGAAATATGACTTGAGTGCGGTACAATCACAAATAGGCCTAAACTAATGTAGAGCATGCAATACTGGTTAAATGTTGTGTATTATTCTCCACTATTATTTTTTAACTAAAAGACAAGAACTGGTGGACATAAAATAGTCATAAATAGTTGTTCATGGATGTAAAGTGTGTGGAGAGCCCTTCCAGGCAAAATGTCCAACTCTTAACCCATTTTCTTCAGACTACAAAGATAAACAATGGAGGGAAATTATTTTAATGGGGGTACTTCAAAACATTTGTCATTTAATGAGCTTTAACCACGAATCCTTCATTGTCTTAACTTGCCTCTTAAAAAAAAATAAAATAGATAAATCAGTGTAGAAGGCAGCTAAAGTGTCTAATCTAAACTCTAATCAGGAAGGTGTTTATTCTGGTACACTACTGACAAATACTGTTTGTTTCACAAAGCTACAGAAATGATATTTGTGACAGAGAACAGCAGCATGTCTGTGTTCAGTGTGCCGGTGCTGTGTATGTTACTGCCTCTACTTTATGTAAATCAGCCCGGTTATTCTTATTCTCTGTGGCCTGAACTCTGTCACTAAATTTTGATTGGCTGCTTGAGTTTTCTTTTGTTTATTTTTGCCATTTCTTCCCTGCTGCTCCAGCTGTACTGTGCATATTCAGATATTTTCTCTCCTGACCAGAACACTTTGATGCAGCCAAACAGCACAGAGAAGCTGCAGGCTCACAACAAAGTTGACCCTGTCTGAAACAGAAGCGAAGATGAAGTCGGCGCCGCATACAAATGTGACTGGATTTTCCGCAGCTATTCTGTATTAACATAAAAGCGCCTGGAAAATTAAAATGGGAACTGTAGAACGAGCAAAATGACATATTGTTTTCATAAACAAGGACGGGAGATTAGGCAAATGCGGGACAAAGGTGTAAATAGAAGAAAAGATTAGGGGTGTTTGTAGTTTACTGAAACACACAGTTGTTTTAGCTTTACCTTACGGCTAAACAACGGTTATATTTTTTGCTAGCTCAGCAAAAGCTAATAAAAAAAAATCTGTAGCAAGTCTATGAATCAGAAATATGCTGCTTTAAAAGATATAGATTAAATATAAAGTTGCCAATAATAATAATAATAAAACAAGTTATTAATCCTTACAAAAAAATCCTTTTAGAAAAGGCATTTCAGAATGTTACAATTTGATGAGACAACTCTTGTGATTCTTCTATTTCTGAACAAAATGCACAGAAAGCAGACCTTCAGGAAAATTTGTCCCTGGAGAACAGCATATAAACCAGATTAGTCAAAAACAGGTAATACAAGCCCTAAGCTATTACAACGGTAGATGAGAGTAGACATTACCTCAGAAAAGTGAAGCAAATTCAATCAAGACATTCAAGAAACCTGCAACAGATGTGGAGGGGTTTATTAGGCCACTTCGTTTCATTATTTTTGGTAATACAGAATATCCATACACAAGGTTCTTCTAATTAGACTGGAACTTGATCGCAGGGTCTTCTTTCTAGGTTTTTACTCAAAGTGAAACCAAATTAAAAGAGTAAATAGGATAATTGCACTTACCTGGGAATTTATGGATAAACCCTGTATCACAGAAGGGTTTGAGGAACTAACTTCTTGCTTAACCCTGAAAAAAAAAAAACCTCTGCTATTCTCAAAATCAGACATGATCTGTTCCATAAAGTATGGGGTTGTTTCATTATCTACATGAAGGACAACGATTATTCAGTGAGTGATGCGACTGAAGAGTTGTTGGTGCATCCAGCTTTTTTCTTTTCTCACTGACTTTGTGACCTGATTAGTTGTACGCCTTTATCTTTGTTTTTCTATGTTAACCAAATGTGTATTGCATGACTCCTGTTCCAATAATTATAGGTACCTGCACATTTGGACTATTTTTGTTCTGATGTTCTTTTCTTCTTCCCCATTTATGAAAAACTCAGACATATTTCTGAAAAACAAACAAACAAAAAAAGAAATAGAAAAACCGGTGTGCTGATAAGACAATTTAAAAACATCTACTAAAAAGCTTTCCTGGACTAAAATTAGACAAGATAAAAATAGTTTATTCAGTGTGCATCCCATCCCTCCTCCTGCACTTCATAGTCCAGTGATTAGTACTCGACAAAAGGATTAATCAAACCCTACTTTTCTTAACTGAACTTTGACTCCAAGTCTTGGACAGGCTCCTCTGCCTGAGCATGGACACTCATGCATAATGCAAGAAGTAGCAAATGGCTCATCAGTGGGGATGCCGAGTGAAACATGGCAGGCAGGGGAGAGCAGCAAAGAGGAGGAGTCACAGAGGGAGGTGCTGGGGAAAAAAAGGGAGAGAGACAAAGAGGGCATGGCTGAGGGAGCACAGGGTCACAGCAAGAAAAAGACCAGGAGCATAATAGTAGAATACGTACAAAAACACTGAGTTTATGACTCAAAGAAAAAAATAAATAAATAAATAAGAAGTGTAATGAAGGAAATGGCTTACAGGAAAAATGAAATCGAAATAAGAGCTGTGATTTACATGTTAGAGATAATAAAAGATAAAAATAGTGGTGAACTATTCTGTGAAGCTTGTATCCCGCATAGCAAAGTAATTATCCCTAGTGCACCAACCAAGCCAGAAACTTACTGTAATGTACAAGTTTTTCAACTCTTATTCAGCAGAGCGCAATCCTCTTTTTAATACCGAGAGGACAACACAAAAAAGTAAAACACCTTAAAGCCGCACCACAGAAATCTGTTTTGTTGACGTTGCAAAGACTGTGACAGCACCAAATTATTACTTATGTCTTCCCTTCCTAGTCATATTCTTTTTATAAATGCCCAAAGAAGCCAAAATAAAATTTTTACTTAAAATGTACACATCTTCTCAAGATGTGTGTGCAATCCCTACGACAATGCTCTGTAGGAACTATATAAAATAAGAAAAGAAAGCCAAATTATCAGTAGTGATCATTTATATTGCAGTTGTCAGCTAAAGCTACACAATCATGACAGATCTCATCACACACCTGTCACAGAGTGTAATGGAAGATCATCAGTTGTGATTGATGAAGAACAAAATCACAAATTTCTCATGAGTGCTAATTTTCATTTGGGGCATATGGGAATACAAAGTGAGCTTCTGAGTACGTCATGTCAGAATCACTCTTCTTCAGCATTTGTTTGTTACTTGGTTAAATTTTCCAGCTTGCAAGCTGAGGTCAACTTTGATTGGTATTGCCTTATTCCCTAATTCCCATCTATAATTCAGTATATGTTGGGAGAGTGGATGAGTAGATCAAAACTACTTAATCTTTGCAGAAGACATTATGATTACATCCTACCTTTGTGTAAAGCTGAATGGGTTTCATATGCACACATGTTCATACATTCATCATGGCCATGAATCAACTGAATTATATTTTAGTTCTTGTTTTGACCAGCTGTTTTCCCTCAAAAATTATATAAATACAATTTTGATCATTTTTAAAATATCAGAACAAAAATTACAAGTTATAGAGATAAACTGGGCATTGCTGGATTACAAGGGTTTAAGTTTACAGTAAAAGATATTTTGAGTCACTAAACTAAAAGGATGTTGACCAAGGGGAGAAGTGCCTGGATAAATGTTTTACAGTCAGATAAAACAAACGCTGAGCTATTTGGTCACATTTATGAAGAACTGTGTTTGGAGGCATCACGGTAAGGCTTCTTTAGCTTTCATGTTCAACAAATGGTTTTGCAATAAAATCACTCAGATATGGCACTCTACTTACACTGTGAATACACGTTCATAAACCTCTAATGAGGTCTATAATATCCTTCTCGCTTGGACGTTTTCAAAAGTGACACTAGTCTGGGCTGGAACTCACAGGGTTCATATAAAGGATGTACCACAGAGGGAACGGAAAAAACAATGCAGTGACCGTTTGCTTCTTATTAGTTTTGGTTTCAAGCATCACTGCTACTGAAGGAACCAATCTTGGTTGAAGTTAAGCAAACTGTTCTGTCTCTGTGCACTTTAGCAAACCCTGTCCACTGTTAATCAGCACCAGTTCCACTGGGTTTTGGCATTAAATCGTCCAACCAGCTGGTCACACAGACCGTCCACATCCTTCAGCCACGATGCCAGCAAACCCTGACTTGATTCAGTCAGGACAACACTGCGACTACCTCTCTTGGCAGTTGAGAGGCAGAACAGCAGCGGGGTGACTTCAGACCCAAATGTCATGCCAATCCTTTCAGGAAGAACAAAATGGCAAAAAGGAGTCCAAGTCCCAGGTGTTTTATATTAAAAAGGATTTCATACTGGGATGCACAGTGGTGCAAGTGGTAGCACTGTGTATGTGCCCATGCATGCATGGCTTCTTTGCAGGTACTCCCATAATCCAAAAATATGACTGTTAGGTTAATTGGATTTTCTAAATTAGCCTTATGTGCAAGTACTGTTGTTTGTCTTGTAAGTCTCTGTGTTGCCCTGAGATATGTTGCCAACCTGTCTAGAGTGTGTCCTCCTTCGCACATGTGGACTCTGGAGATAGGCACTAGTTCCCTCGTGACCCTGCATGGACAAGCAGGTATAGACACAACATGGATGCACTTTCGAATAATTAAAAAATCTATGTTAATTTGGTGGCGGCAGTATCATCATCATGTGGGGTTTTACTGCCAGAGGTGGTGGCACATTGCACAGAAATTATGTGAAAATAAAGAAGGCCTACTTCAAATTGTTTTAACTACATCATCAGCTACAGGGTGAAACAGACATAAAAAAAAAAACATCTTGAAAATCTGAACCAGGGTATATTTATGTAGAGTTTATTCCATTAAATCTAACAGTTCAGTTTCATCTTGCAGAGCTTCGACTAACTTGTAGAGATGCATGTAGACGTATTTAGTTTGTTTGTTACCGACACTTAAATTTACAGCAATCCCCCACCGCATAACCGATTTCTAAACAGAGCCACGGTTTAATGCTGTTGTACTTTGAGGCATACTCGTGCAAATTTAATTTGGGTGACAAAGAAGAGAGAAATGAGCAGCTAAGTATGGAGGTAGAAAGGAGACACAGCAGAGCGAGCCACAGCCACTGTTGCAGGAGACAAATTGCAAACAGCAGGTTCCTTCGTGCGATAGGTCAGACAACACACACTCGGACACAAACACACGTAATCACCGCAGCAGCTCCTGCATCTGTACGGCAGCAGAGCTTGAAATATTCAACATAAATGTCACCCGTATCTATTGCCATTCCTTTCCCCTCCTATTCCTGCCGACTCCCCTCCACCGTCTCCCATCCCCCACTGACAGTTTGCCATTAACAAGTTTCATTTGCACAGGAGACCAGAGAGCAGCATTAAGAGAGAGCAGTGGAGAAGCACACACACCAGGTAGTCGAGCCCTGGCTGAGAGCAGGCTGTCATGAACATCTTTCACATCACAGGTCCTGTGCTGGACCAAGTTGGCCACCTCTAATAAGGCCAAAGTTACCCCTCAGTCTGCCGAAATGTCTGGGGAACATGTTTGCAGGGAGACAAGGACATCATAGAGTTGAGAGCGTGGAATCACTTCTGTAGCTGTCAGCAGTGAAATAACTTGAGACTGGGCAGGTTTAGCACTGAGGATACTCTCTGAAAAAGGTTCAGAAGAGATTTGGAGGTAAATTTTTCTTACTCCGGCTAGTCAGAGGAGAATCTTGTCCCAATTCTTCAAAAGACACCAAGACACAAATAAAAGCTCTGAGTGCAAGGATTTGTTCTCCGTTTATAAAATATTTAATGCAGCCTAAAAGGAACCCAAGACACGGAGGTCCTCAAGGATTTGGCTGAGTTGGAGATCATGCACTAGCCAGGGAAAAACAGTGTCACATCAAGATAATTTAACAGAAACAATATTCCTTGGAATACCTCAAATCCAATCCTACTTCAAAAACATGGTAGCAAAGTCTGGCTTCTGTTTATAAAATGTTTTCTAAGGAAACCCAATGGATTGCAGCAGTCCTTCTTCCTGAATGAACATGTGGTGATAGTGGAATAAAACTTATGTTTTAACAGCGTCTGGGACGGTCTGAGCTGGTTGGGTTATGCTTAATTTGCACATTTACAGGATTCAGATCATTTGTTACCACTGAGAAAAAGACTATTTCTACATCATTTAAAGCACTTCATCTGATAGAAATCTGATCTGTGCAGTGCGTCTGTGCTTATACAGCACACAAATCCAATGATGCAACATCGTATAACCAGCTAGAAAAACCACATGCTGCACTATTAATTCAAGTAGACTAAACAAACGATTGCAAGAAGGAAAATACATCTATTGATCAGAGCTCTCTCAAACAAGACAACATTTTGCCTTTTTTTTTTTAAAAGCGGAAATATGTGCCGATTCCAATTTGTTCTTGTGTTTCCTGAAAAAGAATATAGCTTTTTAAATTCAACTTCTACTTTGTTGAATGTTTAAAAAAGTAAAATCACCCCAAGTTTACCTTTTATCACTAAAAACACAAACTTGACTTAACAGTTCTAGAATGTGTTGCACTGGAGTGATAAACATATCCCATGTTTGACAGGACAACTATTAATTACTGACTCTTAATCTTGCCTGGCAGAAACTCATTACTGACTGAACACCATGGCAGTTTTTCAGACCATATGGGAACAACCATGTTCAAAACGGTGCTCTGCTCAAATGAGACCATACAAACTTTTTGGCACACATGCAAAATATGTGTAGAGAAAAAAACAAAACTGCTCATCACACTAACCACACCATCTCCATGGTGACACAAAGTTGGCAGCATCAGGATGGGGCTAAATATTGGGCAATTATGGACAAAAGCCTTATAGAGTAAGAGAAAAATTGCTCTAAAAGCTGAGCCATGACATTAAACATACAACCCAGAGCTGCATTTGGTTTATATTAAAATATAGCCATGTGTTCAGATGGAACAGTCAAAGTCTAGACATGGATTTATTGTGTTTGTGGCAAGAAAATTCGTCTGCACAGGTGCTCTCCATCCCATATGACAGAGGTTGAGTTGTACTGCAAAGAATAACCAAAAATATAGTTTTCTGAAAGAGCAAATCTACTAGTTTCAAAGTATCCACAACTTTTTAATGGCCAAAAAACCCCAGAACAAAACACAAAAGTTTGTGTCTTTAACCACAATATATGTTTTAAGGGAGGTGGGGGGGAAGAAACATTTAAAAGGGGATCAATACGTTTGAAAGGCACTGCAGGTGGGTTTTCTACTTTTCTACTTATTGTAAAAAACCTTCAGTGTTTGTAAGTTAATGTTTTGTATGAGCCAAAGAAAGAATAAACGGATAACGTGTCAGAATGCCAACACTGATGATGAAAATCAGGCAGCGGGGAAACAACTCAGTCATTCAGAGCGGAAGATAATCATTCCGCCATGTGCAGCAGAGTAATGCCGTTTGTCCAAAAGTCTGACTGGCTTTTTCAAGCAGGGTTCCAACCTGCTGAGTTTCTACAAGGTGGATTACGCCTGCTGGCAAGAGCTCAAGTACTCACTGGGTGTATCAAGGGCGACGTGTGCACGCGCGCGCACACACAGATCCACACATTAAAGATAAACCCACACGCGCACATTTACGCACAAAGGATCTAACTATATGTTCATTTTGGAGGGGCAAGTTCGTTTTGTTGTTGTTGTTGTTTTCTTGCAGCGCAACTCACATCTCTGAATCTGTTCCAGGATCGATCCTTGTTGTACTGAGCCACGGTGCCCGGCCATTTCTCGTGACTGATAGCGTAGACCGCCGTTTCGGTGCTCAGCAAGAGAGCCAAGGCAGGTAGCAGAAAGAAGAGCATCTTCTGTAAAGCAGAGAGAGAGAGAGAAAGGAGGCTGACAGAGGGAAAAGCTCATGCGGAGGTGGCTGCAAAGAGTAGGCTATAGAGAAAAGTCTGATAAAGCACTTTAGAAGATAAAGAAATGTTACCGGGAGCCTC